>NW_017306929.1:772653-844579 GCF_000935625.1 Nanorana parkeri | reverse complement strand
GAAAGAAGAGAAACACACTAATATAGCACTGTGTACCTGACCGAATACAAGATCAGACAGACTCAGGAAAGGAGCAAAATAATGCCTTACCATACAAGTTAATGAATCGGATGCAGCTTTCCACAATGAGAGGAATGATTTGTCCAGATTCCTAGTGTGATACAGTACAGAATAATTACTCTGTGTCATTTGTTTTCTATTGGAACATTGAAAGATGATTAAAAACAAACAAACTGTGCAATGCCTATTAGTGTATTTAGAAATTATCCAAGAAAGTATAGATATTATGTACACAGTGCAGACAATCTGAGGTATGTAGACATAAAACCATGTCTTTATTCTTTACTTAGTTTGATTTTTTTTCTGAAATTATAATGAGGTGATGTTAGCTATTTAGATGCAAACTGTGTTTGGTGGATAGCGTGTTTAACTGTTATTTCTATATGATTACAAGCATATAACAAGCGATTTTCTTTAAAAAGAAAAAAGCTCAAGCATATCATAGATGGACATTAAAATGTAAAAAAGTGAACATATTTTGGTTAATGTTACTGGCATGCGTATTGTAGAACTTCCTCAAGGGTATGTCTGCACAAAATCAAAATGGGACACAGATTTTTTATGAATGCTGTAAAATAAATAGATTTGCGTGTGAATATTCCTCCTACTTCAGCAGAGGCTCTTACACTGCACAAGTTGGGTAAACAATGTGATGGATTGAAATGTCCTGGTTCAACAGCACCAAGTTTAGCTTCATAATTAGCACAACGCATAATTACTAATTCAATAAGAATTCTATTTTAGTACTCATAACAGGAAATGTTATTTGTAAGCCGATTAATAAATAGATTGAAAAGCTGACTTTTAGTTTTGGGCTGTCCACTAAGAGAATGTGATGGTCTTGATGGCTACTTTGATTGGACATCTAGACTGGAATGGTTCTTCAGATGGTTACCATTTAATTGGTGATAGTATACAGGATGCTTCAACAGGTTATGCCAGAAGGATCTGCTGAATCCACAATTACAGATTAGCTAGTGATGAGGCATTTCAAATGTGGCCATAGATTACAAAGTTTTCACAAGCATTTCTTAATATACATAAAAATAATAATGTTTAGGTCTATACCCATCTCAAAGAAAAAAATACACAGCATAGATATAAATCTGTGTGCATCAATTATATTTGGGTTTTAGGAGAGCTTACGATAAAACATTTTGCAGCCAACTTCAAACATTCTGATGAATTAACCACCTGTAGGTTCCTGTCCATGTCACGATGACTGACAGCAGCTCAGTGAATAGAGCATGTTGTGTCTTGTAACATTTGCCATCAACAGTATCCCTGATATACACATTTAACTAATGTCTAATGGAGTTTCCACTATGAGAGATGTAAAAGTGGGCATTCTGCCACCGCAGTGAAAACAAAATTAACTTTAGGTGGCATAGTGTACAGGTGCACAATGTATTTGTAAAGAAATGCCAATGATGCAGAAAACACCAATAGTCTAGAGCTTTTATCCTTTACAATATGGCAAACATAAATATAAGCAGTGGAAACTCAAATTTACTCAAATATCTGTTTTTTTATTTAAATGGATAGGATGTTATACACTGCCACCTTTAGATATAAATAGTACCCAGGTTTCTTTTTTCTAAGCCTTTGGTGACTGGAGGTGGTAATCTATTTGACAATAATTAAAATGGACTGGCATTTTGTCATTTCTCTAAAGCTATTCTTAAAAAGATGTCTTGGGGAATTTGTTCAATGCTGGTCTATCCTGGTTCTAGGTAAGAAAAGGTTCTGATACCCATGTAGAATGACCAGAAACCCATGTAGAATGACCAGAAACTACCTGGTGCAAAAAAAGAAGTAAAAAGAAAATACATTTCACTTTCTGTGGCTATTTGCAGATTAACAGAGGGATACCAAATATGTATTAATTCACAACACCAATACATCCCAGAATAGGATATCAAATCAAATTTGTTCTAATGTGCAAACATCCCCTTGAACGGATGCTACCTGCAAAGCAAGATGTGGATAAATATGATGGCTATTGCCAGAAGTACAATACCTGATGTCTTGTGTGTGAATTCCTTCTTCCCCGACTAGAAGCATTATTAGAAATACAGGACAGAAAAAGAGGTAGAGAATAACTGTAGTGAAGGTACAAGATGGAATTTCGGAGTTTTACTAATTTTATAGTATAGCATTCCTTAAGAAACAGAGAAGGTGGAGCAACGACCTTGATCAGTGCATTGCATCATATCATCTGGACAAATGTCCAGCTTAAATCAATCTTTCTACTGCAGTGAACTCTAACAGCAGGCACTGGTTTCTACAAAGTCGATGGATAGGAATAAGGGGCTTTGGGAATTGATGGCTTGCAAAGATTTTTACTACAGAAAGATACAAAGCTTATTCTTTTTTTCAGGTCTTCAGGTCTAAGAAATACTTTTCATGGGGTACCTACTTTAAAAAGTCTATTTATAAAAGATTTAACCTTTTCTTTTTGAGTCTCTACTTCTCATCTGCACATCTGGCAGGTTCTTTATGTAGTAAAGCAATTTGAAATGCTGACGGTACATTTATATTAGCGGTGTGCAAGTGGCTTTATCAGGAATTGCTGTTCTGATGCGAGACATGGGTCTCTTTCCCATGTAAGGCCTGACCTCACCTGGGAATTATATATTTGTAAAATTTTTGGGAGGGTAAGTCACACTATGTATCGTATTTAAAGGAAACATTTACTGAGAGAAATAAGGGGGAGCATCTTTTGACCTCCCCTATAAATATACTAATCATTTGGCTGCCCCACTAATCCACCCATGCACTTCAATACTTTGATTTAATGACCAAGTGCAGACATGCTGATCAGGAAAATTAGAATAAAGTCAGAACTTCCAATCTGAATAGCTGTTCTAGATCAGTGACTGCACAAAGTAATATAATTACTAGAGTAGCTGACAATCCCCACCCCCTTCCCCCTCAGTTGCAAACTTGCCTTCTCCGACAATGGTGGCCTCTCACATGGTCTACAGCCTGACTGTGTTTTCTCTGTGCTGCCACTAGGTTTTACCAACCAACATGTAGGCAATGTGGGAGGCTGCCAAAGTGGGTAGGTATACACATGGGGATATAATCATCAGCTTAACCTAAGTTAGGGGGCTTTATTACAATAGTGCATTTATACACACAAAGGACACGGTAACAAATGGATAAATAAATACTGACACATGCTTCGCGAGGCAAGTGCACTCTGTATTGTTTTTTAAGCATTACATTTGATATATTTGGCAAGTGATTTGCATTTTAAAGAGTGAGGTGAAGCCACAGAATGTATTAGAAGCATTAGGTCTGTACCTTTAGGGAACATTACAGCCTAAGAGATAAATGGCCCTAATTTTAATAAATTTAGATTTGTGTATATGTATATAGAGGGAGGCAGACACAATTCAAACAAAAGGCCGAGATGATATATGTGCACAATTCATTGCAAGTTTGAAGGAACAGACGTGGTTTATTTGGCGTCATTTGACCTGTGAATATGGACTACACAAATGCAGTTCAATGAAACCAGTGTCATGGCTGTGTTTTCTCTGAAAATGAATAACAGGAAGACTCTTGAGGAAATGTTTCCTGCTCTAAACATTAACTATAGCAGAGTCCACTGTAGAAATGTCACTGTCTGCACTGCACAAGAATAATGCATGCATCACTGAGGAAGGGGTTACACTTCCAACTCTCTCTGTAGACTCAGGAAGGATATTGATCAGAAGGGAAACAACAGCCCACCACATTGTAGAATGTAATGACGTTTCTCAGCTGCACTGAGGTCCCGTCATTACATAGGAAGCAAAAGGTGCAGCATTACAAGTGCCAATACCTGGATGAACGTCTCCAGATCCCCATTAAACAACTTAGTAATATACTGAGAACAGGGTCTGGGTTTCCTTTGTTTCTGGGGCTTAGGGGGTACATTTGGAGGCCTGGGAAAGGGAACATCAGCATTTAGTGACAATATAATTTTCCGGAGAATATTTGATAATTATACATATTAGACAACAAAGGAAAAGCTTTAAATAAAACTCCCACTCAATTGTACTTCAAGTTGGGAAAACAATATGTGGTGAACAAACTATCATGTTTAATAAATGCATGAATTTTTTTTGGTACAGCCTCTATTTTTAAATTGTGGTAAATCTTCAAAATATTGGAAATCATGACAATTAAAGTGATTCAGGATTCTTACTTACATATCCAGTCAATAATGATTCATTTCACATATATGATTTACAAACATTAAATAACACTCACCCGCCTTCAAACAACTTTCACACCCAATGCGCCAACCCCATCCTTAAAGTGAACTAGCGGCCATATAATACACACATATTTACCTTCTCTGAACAGGCAAGTAAACAGACTTTAAAACAAGATCTAATTTATCATCGTTTCTAAGATCATTGTGGAGAAACTCATTTTTTAATTTCACAACACTGGCACTGTGTTCATCTAGGAGAGCAGAATCCTGGCAGACTACCAACCTTCTAATGTAAACAACCATCAGGTATTTTAAACTGTTAGAAACTTAACAGTATTGGCTATGATCTTTGAAAATTAATGAACTTCATATTAAATAGGGTCATGGATAGTTTGATTCATGCTTTTTTACTGCTTGTTAAGAAAATGCAAATAGTTTACTGTCAATAGTCTAGGCACAGGTATTCTTTAAAGCACATTCAAGTCCACACCCAATGCATGCTAAAAGAGGATCAGCACAGGGGACTTACAATTAATGTTCTTTAATTTGTGTCAAACAGACATCATATTGCATGAGTATTGCCCAAATTAACATTGCTCCTTACAGCTTTGCAACATTTCAGGTGCAAAATGGCTTACTCAAGGCAGAGCTGGGATAATCTCTCACCCAATCACCGAAAAGGGGCATGGTGGAGCGAGCCAAAAAAAATACTAGGTAGATGGACCTAATTGGGAACTAATTCATACCATTCATGTAATGGCATCAGGCCTTGCCATCACTGTGTAGAAACCCAACCCCCCATTCCTTCTAAACAAGTTACCAATTGCACAGCATTTTCAATGTTAATAGTTAAATGTTCCTAACATGTTGCTTATCAGTACATGTCCTCTTTTATGGTTTAAACAGCAGACACTGATGAAATCTGCCTTTAAGAAGCTGAAAAATAGAGATGAGGGATGAAGGTGTGGTATATAAATGAGAAGGATACTGTATGGCAATTACTCACAGATCTGGCTTGAGAAAGTGTAATTTTGGACTAGAAATGTTACTAGGATGTAGGGAGCGATGCTACTTTGAATGCTAATCCTGCAGTAAAAGAGCATTAACTATAAGTCCCCTGTGCCCATCCATTTTTCGGAATACAAATTTGACTTTAATATGCCAAATCAGCATTAAATGGGCATTCCAAGACACAAATGCTTCAAAAATGGTCACACAATTAAAATGGAAGACAAAATATAAAGTGAATATGATCATTTTCTAACACCCATCTATGTTTTCAAACAATGATTCACAGAATTGCATTGCGCATATAGCTCAGTAATAAATATTAGGGATTTAGATGCTTACTATGATCACATTCTAACTGTCCTAATTCTACAAAGCGGACTGTAGCTTCTTGCCATCAATCTGCAGAGCAAACAGCTTACCTTGTTGTCATGTATTCTGCTCGATGACCTGAAATAAATTGAAGAAAGCAGGTTTATAAATAGTTTGAACATATACTAGATTTTTAGCCAAGTGGATGATATTCTGTAAGATAAACAATACTGCCACATACATTGAAGGCCAACTTTAAATATTAAAGTGTTTCTCCTACACTGTACAAATTAAAATATAATACAATTACATATATTTGCGCTTTAGAATCTACATAGTCTTATTGTTGTTTGAAATTCTTGTATTTTCTTTCATTAGCATCCTTACTATAAAGATGTGCAACATGAAATGAACTTTAATTCATAATTATTAGCAAATCTGTCATATCATTTCAGATTATTAACAGAACAAATTTTTCAAAACAAAGCACACAGTTTTTAACTTCTCACTGTAAAGCTTGGGTAGAAACTGTCCGATATAAGCAGGGAAAGTGCAGAAGTAATAAACAGATAACTGCATTGCACCCTCATTCCCATTGGAAGGACAGAAAACAAATGTAAGCCTTTGCAATGGGTTCAATGTATAACTTTAAACTGCTATTCACAGATTAATTCTATAATCCTAGTTAGGGCTCACTGATCTGGAAATAAAACCTCATAAAATATTTTTTTTAAACATCTAAATATTTAATGCTAACTTCAGGTTTATAGAAGTTTATATTAGACACTGACAGTAAGAATCCTATTTGCATAAAACGTAAAGGTTTTTTTGACTATCATTACTATCACTAAATTTAAACTGTTATAAAGTCAGTTACAGAATTCCTTGGGTTCAATATACAAAGATAAGTCTGTGGAAGTTCTAGGAGAGAAATGCAGTAATGCCTTCTAACATCCTTGCTACAAGAGAAATTTGAGAGAAAAATGAAGACACAAGCTACTATAGTTATACTACATTAAATAACTGGAATAGGCCTGTGCTTGCCTAAAACAAACCAGTTACTAGTGATACATGATTTGTAACATTCAAACTTCCACCATATGAAAGTGTTAATATTTTACCATTATCTACCAAAACTATATTGTTTCATAAGGAAACTATATATTACTGATGTTTCTAGTTTTACAAATATTTTTCTTTTCTTTGCAATTTATACAAAACCTTTATGTTGCAAATATCTAAAACAGGGTGGTATCACAGAGACTTCTTTTTAAGAAGGAGAGAACACCAGAAAGTCTCCAACTAAAGGGGTTTACACAGAAAGGGGAAGAAGTCCCTCCTCTTACTTTTATAGATGCGTTTGTTAATTTGACCTTGAGCTACTGAGCTGTGCAAGCAACATTCTGTTTTTCAGCAATGCAGCGAAGACAAGCCTGTTGAAAAACACTGTCTCTGAATTTAAAAACTTCCAACAAATCCTTCCTACAGAAATCAAGGTGAACTGTCCCACTGCTTAGCTCTCTTGAAGAGTTAAGCATGCTGAACAATCTACTGCATTCAACATGCACTGCATCTTAGTGTGTTGGAAGCCTGGCCCCTCTCTTTGCTTTGTGGTTCCTGATTAGGGATGGTCCGAGTGTTCGATTCGAACATGAGTTTAAACCGAACATCGGACATTCGAGCGTTCGCCGAACTTTATGGGACATTCGCAGTTTGTTCGACCGCCGACGTTCCACAACGCAAAATGCCTTCCGAAGCTCTAATTGGTTCAAGTCTTGCAGCTGACCACAGGTCAGGTGCAAGACCTTGCCCAATCAGGGCTCAGTACTAAATTAGAGTCCTGATTGGGCAAAGTCATGATGACTAGGCCCAATCATGGCTCGCCTATCAGATGCCGGTAAACTACACAATTGGGCGGAGCTAGCTGTCACCGCTAGCTCCGCCCAATTGTGTATGTTTTGCCGGCATCTGTCAAAATGGGACGGCGTTTTTTAAAAATTTTGTTTATTGCTAATTATTTTTTTCTTTTATTTCGTCGTTGTGGACAATGCTGGACGTCGTGATTGACCCTGAATTACGTCAGTGGATCAATTTTTTTTTTAAATAAAAGGATTTTACCAAAAGTCTGGACTTTTTAATAAATATTTTCCTTAACCCTTTAGTGAATGGGTAGGGGTACAAGTACCCTTTACTCATTCACAAGGGAGGGGGGTGGCATCTGGGTGCCCTCTTAAAGGGGTACCCTGATGCAAATAAGCCTCCTTGCCCGCAGATCCCTACAACCACAAGTGCAGAGGGCATGTGGCCAGGTGTGGTGGTGGGGGGCGCTCGCTCGTCCCCCCCTTTCCAGCCCTGCCAGACCTATGCTCGGATCAAGGGCCCATATTCCCCCCCCCCTTATTTTTAGGGGTGGGGTTCCTCAAAATTCCTACCAGACCTTAAGGGGGAACCCCACACACTTTTTTTTTTTTTACATGGGGACCTTAAGGGCCTGGTATGACTTTTATACAGTTTTTTTTTTTAATTGGTCCCTCCTAACATTCCCACCAGACCTAAAGGGTCTGGCATTGTTTGGGGAGGGGAACTGCACACTAAGAGTAAAAAAAAAAAGTAATTTTTTTTTTTTTAGAAGTGTCAGCTTTGCTGCAGCAGGTTCTATACATCCTACAGATCCGCCACTTCACAGGCAGGTTACGGTGACCCCCCAGGCACGATATTTGAAGGATTTTTTTTATTTTTGCCCTTTAAGTGATGTTAAAATCACTGCTCCTTTAAAAAAACTGTATTTTTTTTTGTCATTGATTCCTGTCCCCCAGAGCAGTACCCGGACCCCCATACACCTTTTATGGCCAATCACTTGCATATAAGCCCTCTTAAAGGGCACAATCCTTTTCAAACGTTCGACCCCCCATTGACTTGCATTTGGTTCAAGTTCGTACTCGAACTTTTCGGCCGTTCAGATCTCCGAATACGAACCAAACACGGGGGTGTTCTGCCCATCACTATTCCTGATGGGGTTGCTGGAAAGAACCACTGCGCACAGCGGGGAACTAGACAGCCAACAAATTCCCAGAAAAGTGTTTAATGCTGAAGATTCTTTGGCTGTCCTAGTTTTTCAAAAGAGCAAAGAGCAAAGACCTGGACCAGGACAGATAACTTAATTCTTTTCTTTGGAGGGAGAACAGGTTTTTTTTGAAAGTTTTTTAAACTAGCAGCAGAGTTGAATTAAATATAAATGAAGAAAACCTGATCTTTATCAGCTGGCTAGAAATGTAAATATTAAATATTCACACGCAATATTTCATATTTATTGTGAAAATGCTACTTTTTAGCTACAAAAAAGGCAGGAAATGTAAACAGAGACACTATACGGCCCCTCTGGGTCACATTTGTCATATTGGTATAGAACTCACCCTTTCCTTCTCCAAGTGTCCTCTGAAGCAGATCATGTTTAGCCTGTAGCTTTGTGATGAGATTGCTTCCTTCCAGAAGCTCCCTGAATTTCTGCACAGAAAGTGTACGAGATAAAAAGTTACCTGTAGTTTAACATGTTGTCTTTCAGTGTCAGCTCATTTAGAAGTGGCATGAAATTCTTACCATGAAATAAAACTGCTCGGTCTCTTGCTGGTTGGCTCTCCTTTTGGCAATGCTGGGCTTACTTAAATATGTCTCAGACACTGTGGATTTTACGGACTCTGTGGAGCGGCTGTGCTGAAAGCATTCGGACACATCATAGTCTTCTATAGTCACCATGTCTTGTATGGTCTGAAGTGTGGCTTCCGTGGTTTTCTTTATCTACAAAATATTTTTTTTTCTGTAACTTATGTGAAAAGCTCATTAAAATACTGTAACAACAGTGAAGACCTGCTATGGAATAAAACAGACAGGGCTCATTCACGCCCGAATGCATGCATTGATTTGTTGGTGCGTCAATGCACTCCTGAAGCACCCTACTCACTTGAAGGTCAAAATATCGGTCAAGACACCAAAGCATTAAGGAATCTTTTCCTAACACACTGCAAAGCAGTGCAATGATGTGTACAATCCCAAGCTAAAAGCAATGATTTTTTTCCCCTGATGTCGAAGTCCTTACTAACATTCAATGTTTAGTGTACTAATGAAAATCCAGTACATGAAAGATATAAAGCTAAGGATAGTGTGTTATAAAAATAACATAGCCTGTTACTGCCGACCACCTTTTTTTTGTTTGTTGTAAATGACAGATTGCCCTCTGCATGGCTATATGACTGAATTTGTACCTAGGGTACAGACCTCAACTAATAATTCTATTCTAAAACTGCTTGGATATTTTTTTTAACTTCTGCATGTAGCCAATAGTACTGACACAATCCAATCTCTTCATTTCACAATGAAAACAGTTTGAACTGAGGTAGGCTTTTTCAACATGAGCATAAATCACAATGTTTTTGCCATTTGACCAATGTATGCTATTTTAAGTAAAAGGAAGCACAGATGGCTGCCATTATATCATTAAGTCCATTGAAATCAGCTTCACACTGCTTCATTGTCACAGCAATTCACTAATGACAATGCTCGCCAGAGAAAACATTACATGCCGACAAGCACATATCATGAAACAACTGTATATCCAATTAGATCCAGGTCTGGATAGTGACAAAGATTCCATGAGATAAGACAGCAATTTGAATCTATTGGCAAGTAAATCTGTTAAGACTGAACTTTGGGAGGTGCTACAAATAACATTTTTTTTAAAGGTGCAAGTTCCAGGGCTGTCAAATGTACCCTTCCTCTACTACTTAGTGCATCAATGACCGGGACCATGCATGTCTCAGAACAAGATCACACACTTCCCATATTTCTGCTCTGACAACTTCACTTTATAAAAGCATGTTATACAAGTGCAATTCTTTCATTGGTAACAATAGATAAGATTGCTGCCTGTTCTCCAAAGGGTTGCTAAACAATCAACAGCGCCAAAACTTAAACCTTTAGACCAGTGATTCTCAACCTGTGCAACCTCAGGATGCACATTTGTCCTTAGTCATTAAGCTGCGACCCAAGTTGCCCTGTAATGTTTTGCACGGCATTAGGGTACTGCGTGTTCCGGTGCGGTCGTACGAACTGTAATGGGAGGTACGTGTGGGGTACCATTCAAATGAATGGCAACACAACAGACCTCCCACACCAGAATGCACGGTAGGTGCGATTGTGTGGTACAGTTTAACGCACTGTACTTGTGTGAACGGGCCCTCAAAAACACCGACATACATACAGACACAATTTCACACACTTTTTTTTTTTAAGGTCCACCCAGTCTCCCGACCAAATGAGAACTGGAGCAGATCCCCAGCCTGGGGTCCACTGCAGACTGCTGTGCTGGGACGGAGCTCCGTCCATATGTGCATTGCTGCTACAATTGGTGCTACATTCTCTGAATGGGTCACAGAAATTCAGATGGTTAACCTACTGTTCCAATATTTTCCAGCATGCTACAATTAACAATACTGTTTGTAGACAAACTAGCTTTCGCATAGTGTAAGTGCTATTTGTTTCTCCATTACACCGGGTCTTGTTACAAAGTAACTTGCACTAAAAGTCTCTCCATGCTCTGACCCTAACTGTAACCCTTAGATGACCTCAATACTTAACCGTGCCCCACCCCCTTAGAATCCTAACAGAAGGATAATGGTTTTTAAAATACATTATATCCTGCAACATATCCAGGTATAACAAATGCCAATATGACCTATTAATTCTGTCCTTTCTTCCTCTATGCAATCACTGATAAACACTGATTTGTTGACTTTCCACTTGTCTGCAGACATGCAATAGGAACAAGGAAGGCATCTGCACCATATACCTGTTGGATTCATAGCCTTCACTGTCAGGAGCCACAAATGATTACTTGTTGCAATTTGCTGATGAACAAACTGCAGGAAGCAGTCCGCTCCTGAATGGGTTATTATATTGCAGAGAATGAATGTCTCAAGTCCAGGATTGAAAACAAGGAATGTATGATATGCATTATGCTTTGCCCAACTGCCTTTCTGAAGTCGTATTTAATAAGGAAATGGGCAGAGTTTAGATAAATGAAAGTTGGAACTTTTTGCTTGCAGCAAGTGTTTTTATATGGATTTTATTGATTTGTTCTTTGAAATAAACATTTAACTTGTTTTTACTCTGTATTTTTCTCCACATTTATTACATTTTTTCTTACATTTATTTTTACTTTGTCTTATTTCACTGATCCCCACAGCATTTCATTTTTAGTTAGCATTTAGAAGCTAGCAGAAAAAATGTTTTAGAAAAGCCAGCAACAGGATTACACTAGCTATACAGTGTTAGCCATAGATTAACAACTTCAAGAAGAATTCCAGTTTTTTTTAAATTAACTCTTGCAGTGGGGCCACCCCCACACTGCAAGGGTTAAGTGCTCATTTTGGGCTAGGGATGAAAATAAAGACAATATACTCACCTGATCCTCGGGAGCCTCTTCTCCCCCGGGCTCCAGTGGTCTAAGGAACCATGATGTTATGTCTAATGCAAGTCCATTACTTCCGAGGATGCCAAGGGACATAACACAGGCAGAGCGGAGGGGAGGGGAAGAGAGGTGAGTGGTCACTGCCGCAGGACCGAGGATCAGGTAAGCATATCTTCTTTCTTTTCACCCCTAGGCCAGAGCATGCACTTTACCCTTGCGCTGCAAGGGTTACTTTAAAAAAACTGGAGCTCTTCTTTAAGCTAAGCAATAAAATGCATCACAAACTCCCAATATTCTGTGTTAAAGATGCAAGTTTTCGGGACTCTTCCCCCTTTTCCCCCAACAAAAATTTGCATTGGTAACAACTGATTTTGATGCAGTCATGTGACAGCCTGTGTTTAGATTCTCAAATTCTCATTAGATAAAGAAGAGATAAATACTTGATATACAGTACTTTATGAGATCAGCCTGTGTGCATTATTCAGTGGCTTTACATAGCAGGTTGCAAGAGAATCATCTGAGAAGTGTTAAAGAAACAATGAAACCCCTGTAACTGGCCGCTTTAATCATTTAGGTAGCAAATAGGATGGCTGTGTGCATGAATTACAAAGATGATCCCCTCCCCCCCCTTTATGTCGATACACATTATATTA
Organism: Nanorana parkeri; assembly: GCF_000935625.1. Classification (NCBI taxonomy): domain Eukaryota; kingdom Metazoa; phylum Chordata; class Amphibia; order Anura; family Dicroglossidae; genus Nanorana; species Nanorana parkeri. The sequence goes on along the minus strand of NW_017306929.1, from coordinate 831,873 downwards.
CCTCCTCGTTTTCAATTTTCAGTGTTGCCAGTCGAGACTGAAGTTGTTGGTACCGGAGATAAAGTTCTCCCTGTAACGGCTGCTGAGCACTGACCTGACAAACCTTTGCAGAAAAAAAAAAATAAAAAATGGATAAATACACATTCAGTTAGATCTGCATTCTTGTGAGTTTAACTAAAGCTAGAGAATAAAAGAAACAATGCAAATGCCTGTGTGACTGTGCTAGTTCATTTCACCCAATGTACAATATCTTCTCCACATTGTTATTCATCAGGTGGAGGGAGTTTGTTTCTTGCTTTTCCTGTCAGTAACACAACTGTACACATAAGAAATCTCACACTTCAGATGATGGTTTAATGCTTCTCAGACATATCCTGGTCAATGTAATTCTAATGCTGCAAGGTCAAAATACCTGCAGCATTTTCTTTTCAGTGACCACCAGCACAGATGCCTATAGTAACACATTTTACCGAATTTAGTAACGATTAAATCAGAGGGATGACACTAGAGGTTTACACAAGAAAGAGAAGGTTGTGTTTGCTTTCTTTTAAGCCAAAAGGAAGTGACCAGGGCACTTTATTTTTGGAAAGATCAACAGGTGTTTTTTGTACCTGCTGAAAATGAACTTGGCTTTAAAAAAAAAAAGAATACTAATGCCGCCACCACATCTAGGGACTGGTAAGTTGCAGTATATACAACTTTTGTTTTTGGGTTTACATACGCTTTAATACAAGGAATCTAAGCAGTTCCAGGAATTTATTGTTGCTGCCCATGATTCCACCCAAATGACACCCGCTGGAGAACACACATTCATGCTGTTATGATAAGTGGGGTAGTTAGGTCAAGTAGTCCAGGAGCCTGATACGTTTTATTTCAAGTTTCAATATCCATGCAATTTTAATACATAGAATATCACAGTTCTGAAAGGGGGAGTTTGATCACTACTTGCTTTTTGTATCACTTTATTGTGTCACAGCCTATATTTCTTTAGTAGGAGACCACAGTTGTTCCCCCTTCTAATGACTACTCCTTCAGTAGCATTCTTCGGAGTGTAAAATAAACTGTAATGGACAATAGTTAGCAGATCTGGAGATGTAGTTGAAGTAGTCACACCATTAGCTTTTCCGGGGGATACAAGAAGCAGGTGGGTAATCAAACTACTGCCTGTAAATGCACAGTCAGTATACAGTGGTCTCCCCTTTTAAAATAAAATAATTTTACATTTATAGCCATAAATAGACAAATTCTGCATTTGTCCAAACCTACAAATGTCAGTTCAGTATGCCCAAAATATTATTGGGATGCTGTAAATCCTTTGTACAACTTCCAGCATCTTTACAGATATAGCTTGTCAGCATGTTATTTATAGTGGACATTGGATTTCTACAATTCTGACCTCGTCGCCAAGGTGAGACTGAAACTCAAATTTCATTGGTGGGCAGAAAGCTGTGGGATACATCTCCATAAACCTTTGCTTATCATTTCTGGGTTCCAAGTTATCAACTGCATTCTCTATTATGTCTAAACCCTCATGCCGTGAGGTTTCAAGGTTATATTCAGCGGAGAGATAGGTTCTCAGAGCTCTGTTCAAACTTGCATGGTATCCTAGGTCACAGCACTGTGAACAAAAAAACAAAAACAAAAAAAAAAGTCTTAATTAATGAGTTAATAAAATAAAAATAATTAAAGTAGACAGAGAAAATTGTATTATAGATATTCACATAATAGCTTAGCTTAGTATGACTAATACATTAATTTCACCAAGACATTGCTTGAAACTAATGTCATTAACATATACATAAACTAAAAGTACATTTTTAACTGGGCACACATCACAGGGAAGTATTTAAAACCTTACATATAATGTGTGCCTAGCTAAATACATTTACTAGAAAGAAAGGCGTCATTTATTCTTAATGCTCACCTTTTTACATTATTATTATAGATACAAAGAGACAGGTTCACTTTATGTGCCACCTAAATGATAGCGAGAGACCTGAATCATTCTAGTAAATGGCAGCCCCCCTTAAGTTTCATTGCAAATCATCTATTTATAATAACAGCTAAAATTCTTAGGGGAAACACCTTGTCCTAGAAACTATTACAAATAGAACACAAACTACGCCAAGGAATTACAGTGTCAAAACAATTTATTGGTGAAAAAAATAATAATACACCAAGGACACCGTAGAACAGATTTGGCACGATATTTCAATTTTCATTTCTACACACAGCAATGTTATTTCTCATTCTCAGGAATGCCAGCTGTTAGAAACATTTTATTTAAAGCAGCCAAGTTGGATGATGAACTGTGAACACATTGAAAAGGGTAGGTTTCCAAAAATAATTCTTCTTGGTCTAAGGGGAAACTGTTGTTTTAGGAGTTATACAGGGTGTAAAACAGGCATCACTGCATCATGTAGTAAAGCTAAAAGATATGAATTTACTCAAATTATCTGTAATACTTTCTGATCATAATGCTGCAGATTAGTACTATATACCGTACCTAAGAATAATATAGATCACACTTAAAAAAAAACAACTAAAAAACACAAATGAAATATAATCAAGAGAACCATAATCATTAGGGAATTGTCTGGTTGAAAACTCCAAGTTACTGGTTTACTTGATTAACAGCACAAAGCTCAATGGTAATCAGAAACATTCAACTACCAACCACAGAATAGGTTTATATATCAAACTATGCTACAATACTTATACATTATACCTAGGAATGTTTAGATACCAGTATCTGTATCGGTGCTGATACTTGACATTTTCAGGAGAACTACCAGGGCCACAGCAGTTGCAGCTGCGACTGGGCCCTTGCGCTCCACCACTGTCCTGAAATCTCTAGTCTGTATTGTTTTAGAAAAAGTGTCACAAGGTATCAGTAATTGGTATCTGTGAGTACTTGGACAAGTATCAGTACTCGTACTTGGTCTGGGAAAAAATGGTATTGGTGCAACGGATGCACAGATCCCAGGAGCCCCGTAGGCAATGCTCCTTAAAATGACAGCTGCCTCCCAACTTTTGAGTTTTACTCTAGTCTTTCAATGGAGCTGTATCAGTATTTGTACCAAGTATGGTACTTGTTATCTGTGCATCCCTAATCATAACCATAACGTACATCTAAAGGCTCCTCAATCCTCCTCCTTTTGTGTCTTACACTCTCCCCCCTGCAGGCACTGTAGCTCACAGTGGGAGGGTATTGGCAACAGAGGCAGAACTGTTAATCCAGAAAGCAGTGGGCAGGACTAGGTCACTGGCAAGCTACATAATTATGAATCAGCAGTGACAATACTAATAGCAAAGCCCCTGGCTACATAGCCTATATGAGGGTGACAACGCTGCTTTAAATTGAGAAGCGCAGCAGCATTGTCATCCCATCACAGCTGCATGAGATAGACTTCACTGGCAAGGTAAAACTGCAGCACATATCTTTTTTTAGTAAAGAGGCCATAGTTCTACATAAAAAAACAAAAACAAAAAACAAAACCTAACATCATCTGTAACTGTCCTGAACTCAGACCTTGACTTTGGCCTCATCCAGACACCTCCAAACAGTAACACAAGTCAGCATGGAATATCTTTAATGTGCAGAAGTTGACATTCATTTCATGCCTAGTCTTATAAATTAATACCCCACAAAATTCTTCCTTGTAGGGCTGCAGCTAACGATTTTTATAATCTATTAGTTGCCCAATTTGTTGAAAAAATAATCAATTGGTTGCATTAAAAAAAATATCCCCCCCCCCCCCCCCCCAACTGATAATGAGAATAGTTGCCAACTAAACTCATAATCGATCATCGTTTTAATCGATTAGTTGTTGCAGCCCTACTTCCTTGTTTAACGTGACACTAAACTCAGGTTAAATCTTAAAAATGCATTCAAGTACGTTAATTATTAGCAAAAATTTATCTTTCTTATTTGTATATCACTTGGCTGTAGATCCTTTAGGGTTAGTTCCCAGCATCTTCAGTGCGTTCCGGCCCAATTCTGTCCGGAACGCACTGGATCGCATTGCGGCCGGCTTACCTTGTTGTGGAGCGGTCCATCGAACTCAATGGCACCGTAGCCACGCCCTCCAGCCATAATGCGATCGGACACACGGTAGCGCAAGGCACATCAATGCCTGCGGTCCGGTCAGGAAAAATGCTGCAAGCACTATTTTTCTGACCAGACCGCAACGCAGGCATTGATGTGCCACATGTTCCGGTGCGGCCGGAGGGCGTGGCTGTGGTGCCATTCACTTCAATGCACTGCTACGCCCCCTCCCACCACACAACAAAGTGAGCCAGACGCAATGCGATCCAGTGCGTTCCCGCCAGAATCTGACCGAAAGGCACTGTGTCTGGTGAGAACGGGCCCTAAGTTATCTCTGAATTTGTGCCGACAATGTCGTTCCTTCTGGAGGGTGGCTACTTTTGTTCCCCATGGTCCCTGTGTGTGTTATTAAGTAGCCACAGCTCCAAGCTGGCTACCTCACGTTTAGTGTATGAATTTGTATTGAGATTGTTGTCCATCACGGGAGTGAGCTTGTAGTGGTGGCTACAACATACAAAAGGAACCATGGGGAACAAAAGTATCCACCCTCCAGAAGGAAAGACGGTGTCAGCACCAATTCAGAGATGATTTGAGGATCTACAGCTGAGTGATACACAAATAAGATAAATTTTTCTTAATAGTTGAGGTACTTGAATGCATTTTTAGGATTTAATTCCTGAGTTTAAAGGAGAACTATGAGGTGAGTGCTTTTCACTCACCTCATAGTTCTAGCCGACCTGTGACAATGAGACTGTCACAGGTCGGCTCAGTAGATCGGGAGGTGAGCGAACACATACCGGGTTCGCTCACCTCTCGATCCTGTCACTGCTCTCAGCCGTGACAGGGGGAGGGGCTGGATTCCCCTCTCCCTGCTCCGATCTGCCAGCGCTGACTGGCGGAACGGACGTGGGAGGGGGCGGGTACAGCTGGCTCTGCCTCTAGATAGGCAGAGCCAGCTGTCACTCACGCAGCTGGGCGGATCTCGACGTCGATGTCGGGATCCGCTCCGGCCGCTGCTTCTCAGTTTTCCTGCGAGCTGTAGCTCGCGGTATACTGAGCTTAGGGTAACGGGAGGACGCTAGTTTGTGTCCTCCCGTTACCCTAAGGAGAACTAGGGGCAACAACACTGACCCCATACTTCTCCTTTAAGGACTCTGCAAACACTAAACCACACTGTATATAGATATGGCCACCATGTAACATCAATTCAAAAGAAAAATAAACATTTTTTGGAAAAACATTAAATATCTAGAAACACACACTAAATATATTAAAAATATCACCAGGGTGTAACTTTAAAAATGCTCAAAATTCAAGTATTCTGGCATATATCTTTCTGTTGTTTCCTATAAGGTTGTTTACAATGTATCTTTGTAAGAGGAATCCAGAGGCTGATAATCTCTATTTCTCCCACTCCTTTCGTGGGAAAAGCAAAGAATACTACTATAGTGTGTCACTTGATATACAGCTCTGAGCCTGTTGGGGCTGCTGACATTACATCCAAGATGGTGGTGACCATCAGCCGTCTCAGGTCTTCTGGATTTCTACCCAAGGAAGGCTTTTAAAAGGTAAATAACATGATTAAAATACGTTAAATCAACAAATTCTTGTGGGAAGATTTTTGTTGCAATGAATGGTGTGACAACTGGGTCACTAGGTGTTTTCAGCAGGAACTACTGTCCTCTACAATTTATAATTCTAAACAAATATTAAAGCAAACAAAAATACTTACATCAATTAAATCAGAAAGGTCATGAATATAATATTTAAATACTGAAGCATTTGTTGCCTCCAGTGTTAATAAATATTCGTTTCGAGCTTTAATGGACTTTAACTTGTTCTCCGAGTATTTGGCTTGACGCTGTAGAGAAACAAGAAAAACGATTAAGAAACATTAAAAGGAGAACTATGACATGAGTGATTTCCATTCATCTCATAGTTCTAAGCCGACCTGTGACAAAGACTGTCACAGGTCGGCTCAGTAGAACGGGAGGTGAGGGAACACATACCGGATTCCCTCACCTCTCGATCCTGTCACGGCTCTCTGCCGTGACAGGGGGAGGGGCTGCATTCCCCTCTCACCGATCCGATCTGCCAGCACTGACTGGCGGAACGGACGGGGGAGGGGGCGGGTACAGCTGGCTCTGCCTCTAGATAGGCAGAGCCAGCTGTCACTCACGCAGCTGGGCGGATCCCGTCAAAAGAGTCGTGATCCGTCCCGGCTGCGGCGTCTCAGTATACCGCGAGCTGTAGCTTGCGGTATACTGAGCTTAGGGTAATGGGAGGACGCTAGTTTGTGTCCTCCCGTTACCCTTTGGAGAACTATGGGGAAAAACACTGACCCCATAGTTCTCCTTTAACATCCAATAAGTCTCTTGGCCTTTCCTGAATGAAACATATTACGCATTTAGCTCTATCTTTTATAAATGTCTTATAGCTAATACAAAACCAACAGTTTTTGCAGTCAATTGAATACACTCTACACCAAATCACACTAGACAGAGGCCTCTGTCGAGGGTGCCATTTCTGTCCAAAACCAGGCCAATTCAGATTTGCATTGCAAAATAAGAACAGTAAACTTTTCATTTAAAAGGAAACTTGACCCAGTCCTTTATTTTTCAGAGTATCCTAAGATAGGATTGACTGTGAACTTAACTGGAACCTAAATCAAGATTTGCATGTATTTGTGGATACCTATACTTCTGCCTCTATTGGTCATTGTAACAGGAGGACCTGAATTTGGGTAGCGTCTGCCTATGCATATTTTTTTTTCTATCATATGCTCAGTTTGAATTGCCCAGGTTTGGGACAGGTTTATTTTATACCCTCTATAGACTCTATAAAGAACACCAAGTATGAAAACATGCTGGAGGGAATATGTCAAAACTGGAGCAGACACAATCTGGAGTAGTTGCCCAGGGCAGCCAATCCGATTCTCTCTTTAGTTTGTTCAGTTAAGATTTGAAAATAAAAGAGAGAAGCCGATTGGTTGCAGTGCACAGCTGCTCCAGATTTTGTCTGCTCCAGTTTAGATAAATTCCCCTCTATGTATACATGAACTATATAACAGAAAAAAGGCAATTAGGTGAAATTTATGATCCAGGAAGTTAAACGTGGGAGTCAGTTGTGCCACTGATGGAGCAAGTCATTGAGTGAAAAGAGAAAGGACTGATATCATTAAGCATCATGTATAAATATGAAGGCTTGTTTCCTCATAGCCACCAATGAGGTTACTTTCTTCCTTTTCCAAATATAATTTGCTGAGGAAAGTCCCGAGGACACATAGTTATTAATATAGGCACTTTCATGCATGACACCCAATGTGGTCAACTAGCTTTTAGAGAAATCCGTCATTACCAAAAGAGGCATATTTTTTCTAGATTTTATTTGGAATCATTATGGAAGCAATATATGAAGCTATAACTAGTTATGGTTCACAAGTTTCCTAATTACATGATAACGCCTGATGTAGGTATACTGAAGCCTGCCTGTATAGATCTTCAAAGCTTTGTAGATCAATCCAATGTTCTGAATACATTAATATTTCACAAAGGACACACTGACCTTCTCCTTCATTTTCTCAATTTTCTTTACTGAGCTCCTTCTTTGGTGTTTGTCCTCTAGGCGTAAATTAAAGACTTGGTCAACAGACCTTCCAATTTGTTTCTCTTCTTGCTTCTCAGCCTCCTTTAGCTTACATTCTGCACTAATGCTCTCTGCATGGTACATGTGGTAGGTTTTCATGACCTACAACAGTTATGACATACAAAATTGTAAAACTTCTTTACAACACAACACAAATTTATCGTATAATGCTAAAACATTGCCTTGGTGCCCTTTGTTTTCCATTGGTACCCTTTGCTTATGCTTGCTGTGCACACCCTGGTACCAAGTTGGATACAGTGTACTTTGCTCAACACAATGTATACAAACAAAATTACAAAAATGTTTAAAGCTTCGCTCTAGCAAATTTCTAAAAACTGGCAAAAATTAATCATGGCCTGGTTCTAGTGAACCCATAAATCATCAACGAGAACAAACCTTTATTTTAAATGACTGTCATTTTACTATTTATTTATTACAGGTATTTATATAGTGCTGATGATTAAGAAGCGCTTTACATCCTGCACGTTCACATTAGTCCCTGCCCTCAAGGAGCTTACAATCTAAGGTCCCTATCTCCTACACATAAAAGGGCCAATTTAGAGAAAAGCCAATTAACCTTCTAGCATATCTCTGGGAGCGTGGGAGGAAACCGGAGTACCCGGAGGAAACCCATGCAAGCACAGGGAGAACATGACAGGTGAAAGTATAAGCACCTAGAGGTGCATGTATTGCACCCCTCAGTGCCTGCATATCAAGCAGTTCTGATCAGAAAAAAACTGACACTTCCTGGTAGTCTTCGAGCTTGCCCCTTCCTGTCTCTTCACATTCCTACTGGAGATTAAGGTAGCCCCACACAGTGCTAGACCAATAGCAATAAAAAGCAGGCTGGACGAAATCGGGCAAGCTTAGACACTACCAGAAAGTGTAGGTATGTGTCCCAGTTAGAAATGCCAGAATTAGAGCAGAGGCACTGAAAGCTGCTGAAGATATAAGTGCCAGCACTTTATATCTCTCAACAGTAACTTTAACCCTTTTTGCTACCATTGACATAAGGCTTATGTTGCATTGCATCTGGCCCATTTAAACAGACACCCAGCGACTTTAGCCACCAGGACTCTATTTACAATTGTAAAGCCGGCGATTCTGATGTTGCAGCTGCCGCCAGTAAAATGCCTGCCCCCCCTGCTCGACATCCCCGCCGTGTTTCCCGAGCTCCGCTGCCCTTCCTGTGGGCCCGGAACCGGCATCTCGGGTGTCAGCAGGAAGCTGGGGAGTTGAGCGGCGAACGTTTGTTCACAGATCTCCTCCCCATCTATGGAACCGGTAGCGACGTGTATTGCATCACTTCCAGTCCCATAGCTGTCATTGCTCGGCACCTGAAGTCGAGCAATAAGCTATTGAAGTGCGATCTGCAGTGGAAAGGTAATATTAGGGGTCTATAAGAGGATGTACGAAAACGGCAATCACACTACACATGTTGGGTATCATCACGCACTACAGAGTGAGAGCAATAATACTAGTGCCAATATTTATGTGTATCCCTAAACTGGTAGGGGCTTTTTGGGGTACTGAATTTTGTCGCCGTTTCACGGATGCACGCTATTTTTAACCTGAGCATATTGGGCATCTATTTACTCTTCGTAACCTCATCTTTTATATTTTACAAAAAAATTATTGGTATTATATTGTGTCTTGGGGCACTAAAATTAATTTAAAGCGCATTTTCCACTAAATTTTTGTGTTTGATAAAGAGTTGTGTTCAAATATATATTTTTCATTTCAGAAAATATATAATGTTTGGGGGTTTGAAGCAATTTTCAGGCCTAAAATGTGGATTACAATATATGTGTGCAAAAAATGTGAAAAAAGCCTTGGCCGTGAAAGGGTTAAAGGAACAAATAATATCGCTATATAAAAACAACTTCTCATCTTTATGATTTTCCAAGCTAGAAAATGTTACTGTCAAATATTGCCATGATATCAAAGCACAAACTGCTATGACTGTTCATGAACCCCGAAGTTTTCCTTCGTGTACTTTTATAGACACCGATATTTAATTAAGCAAGCGTTTCAGTCAGCTATTGATTTTGCCACAATGTGATAATTAGATTAAATAGGTCATAAATAAGATGACATTTGCCAATTATAAGGGCAGTGTTGACATCAGAGTATAAAATCAGTGCTGAATGATGCTTAGTGGTCCAATGAATCAACTTAGAGCGGAGTCCTTAATTTATTAAAATCAAAGACCTGCAGCTATGCAACGGCTGCAGCAGCTGGGTAAACTTGGCATTCAAGAATTGTGTAGGAAAGAAGAATTTGAAATATTGCGTATTGAAGTAACCAACCGGATTCAACAGTCAGTAAATAAAAGCATAAATCTGATCAATTGATATAGATAATTATTGTACTCTTATTTCCATTAGTATTGAAAGGATAGTCCTGATTGTGTAGTTAAAAGGTACAGGTCAGGAAAGTAAGGGGAAAAAAATTATGAGAAGAGTCTTATTGCTAAAGAATGTGATATTCACCAAACATTTGGGGAGGGTGAATTTTTCTGGTGCATTTGTTTCAATTATGGCAATAGATTCCCATGCAGTGATTGATTAGTGAATGTCACCTTCACTGCTTCATCAATATAGTTAACATTGTAACTAGAAAAGTGTGTTTAAAAGGAGAACTATGTGGTTAAGGCTTTTCCCCATAGTACTCCTTAGGGTAACGGGAGGACACAAACTAGCGTCCTCCCGTCACCCTAAGCTCAGTATACCGCGAGCTACAGCTCGCGGTATACTGAGACGCCGCAGTTTACCGCAAGCTACTGCTTACAGGACTCGCATCATGTTAAACTTGCTTCAGGAAATGACACTGTACACAGTTACAAGGAGAGATGGATGACACAGCAAACATACAGTGAAGAAGGGTAAAGTGGGGTATGCACGGTTCTATTTTTCTGTTTTTTTAATGAAAAAAATTGAACAGATTCCACCATCAAAGCTTATAAGGGTTGACTAATAAATCCCCTGCTGTCTGCAATATATTCTGAAAAGCTGCTAGCTCCGGTCGGCCGAGAATGTTCCAACTGGCTATTTCGATCAGCTGATCGAGGGATGCTGGATGTAAGGGTGCCCACAGGAACCAGCCGAAATTTGAACCGTGTATACACGACTTTTGTTACAAACAGGTCAGAAACGAGCTGATCTATCAGATACATTCAGTCAGGTCATTTTGAGTTTCTCTTACTTAAAGCTCACTTCAGATAATTGCAGTATATGCTGTTGTGAAAATCCAGTTAAAAGTAAATTCCCCCTCAGTGTGTGTGTGTATACACACACACACACACACACACACAATATTCAAAAGTATTGGGTCACCCCTCCAAATCATTGGATTCAGGTGTTTCGTGGAATGTCCTTGCTACTAAATATTCCACAGTCAACTGGTAGTGGTATTCTAACAAAGTGGAAGCAACTGGGAACAACAGCAACTCAGCCACGAAGTGGTAGGTCACATAAAATGACAGAGTGGGGTCAGCGCATGCTGAAGCGCACAGAGCGAAGAAGTTGCCAACTGTCTGCAGAGTCAATAGCTACAGACCTCCAACCTTCGAGTGGCCTTCAGATTGGCACAACAACAGTGCGTAGAGAGCTTCATGGAATGGGTTTCCATGGCCGAGCAGCTGCATCCAAGCCTTAAATCACCAAGTGCAATGCAAAGCGTTGGATGCAGTGGTGTAAAGCGCACCACCAGTGGACTCTAGAGAAGTGGAGACATGTTCTCTGGAGTGACGAATCACGACTCCCTGTCTGGCAATCCGATGGACATGTCTGAGTTTGGCGGTTGCCAGGAGAACGGTACTTGCCTAACTGCATTGTGCCAAGTGTAAAGTTGGTGGAGGGGGGATTATGGGTTGGGGATGTTTTTCAGGGGTTGGGCTTGGCCCCTTAGTTCCAGTGAAGGGAACTCTTAAAGCATCAGCATACAAAGACATTTTGGACAATTTCATGCTCCCAACTTTGTGGGAACAGTTTGGGGATGGCCCCTTCCTGTTCCAACATGACTGCTCACCAGTGCACAAAGCAAGGTCCATAAAGACATGGATGAGCGAGTTTGGGGTGGAGGAACTTGAATGGCCAGCACAGAGTCCTGACCTCAACACGATCGAACACCTTTGCGGTGAATTAGATTGGAGACTGCGAGCCCGGCCTTCTCGTACAACATCAGTACCTGAACTCACAAATGCGCTTCTGGAAGAATGGTCAAACATTCCCATAGACACACTCCTAAACCGTGTGGACAGCCTTCCCAGAAGAGTTGAAGCTGTTATAGCTGCAAAAGGTGGGCCAACTCAATATTGAACCCTACGGACTAAGACTGCGATGCCATTAAAGTTCATGTGCATGTAAAGGCAGGCGTCCCAATACTTTTGGCAATATAGTGTGTGTGTGTGTATATTTATTTCAGGTATTTATATAGCGCCAACAATTTACGCAGCACTTTGTGTATATATATATATATATATATACACAAGGACGCAAAGACATTTTTCATTGCTACTGAAAGCAAAGCTACCCTGGGGTGAATTATGTCATATTTTCTGTGAATCTAAACATACTTCAACTAGTTTAGAAGATCTTTACAAGATGAAATGCAAAGCCATATCACTTACTAAAATGTCATCTTGTCATTCAAGAGTGCTGTAATTAACGATAACATTTATAAAGAACAAAATGAGAAGATATTAATAGCGCATGCTTTTGTAACTCATGAAATTACTTCCCAATGAAAAAGATGACACTACATTAGCAAATAACACAAGAGATGTCATGCAAAGCCTGTGTCTTATTACAGACATTTCCAAAACCATGATGTACATACAAACACTAATGGAAAAAGATCTTGAATTTGAATGTACATGGTTTTCAATGATTCTATATCAGGGGTGGACAAAGTTATATTTATAAAGAACCATGGCTACCTGGCTCCTCGGATTTGTCCAACCCTGTCAAATGTTTGTATATGGGGCCTCCATATTTGCTTGATAGAAAGATTCCAGTTCTTCTTCCACTTCTTGCCTTAAAGAGCCACACCACGGCTATCCTCTACTTGTTCCTTCTCACAAGACAATCTATGAGCCAGCTGCCTTGTTGAAAACACCACACTTCCTTTATTTTCACCTGGTAATCCAGAAAATAACACCCTTCCTGTTCTATAGTAGCAAAGTACACTGCACTGTATCTATGGAGTAGCAGCATTGTCACCATAGGCGGTTTTCCTGATTTGGACTATAAACACATTCTCCTCACTTTATGTTTAGTATATATGTGGAGAGAAATGTTGTAGTTTACTTAAGATAGATTGGACAGGAAGATTACAGTGTTTGATATTTATTACATTTACAGAGGGTTACAGGGACACTGCACTTCTGCCAAGATCAACAGTTAATGTTCTGTACATGATGAAAATCTCCTTAGCTTGAAAAAGGGAAACTAATGCAGTCACCACATCTCGGGACTGTGTGAGCAGCAATATGTAACATTTTTGATCTTGGTTTAGATGTTACATAAAAAGTAACCCTTTTCATTGCCAATCCATAATCCAATGTATACAGAAAACACTGCCAATGAGCTATTGAGCCTATATACAACTCTTTAGTCCATAAATCGGTAAACAAAAACTTAGCTCCAGTCTGTCCCACAAGACCCAGTTTTTCCGGTATAGAAAAAGTGAATCCAGGCTGTCAATTACAGCACATGTCAAATATTTTCTGTGCTTTCCTTGACGGTCTTGTCATTGCTCTCTGTATAGGTCACAGGCCAGTGAAAATGATTAGCAATGGAGATAAGGGCTTAGCTGCAGACTTTAAAAGTTGAAATTTGCATGCGATTGTGAGCACTATCTATTCTGCTTAGACTGCACATTTTTTGGAAAGCAGGAATTTGCTTGAAAGAGTTGATACAGTAGTTTATGAAGCAACCACTGTATTGACATGTTTGAGCAGCTTACTTTAAAGGCTCATCGTTTAATCCATCGAAAAGTGGTATACAGATCCTTGCAATATAATAAAAAATAATGTTAGTGGTGTATTGTGCTCTGATAGACTACAAGCAATGAAAAACTTTGCTGTTACACAATCAGCAGTATATTCAATACACAGCTAGTACTTTTAGCACTGGTGCCCAGGGGGAGTGATTGATTCCTAGCCACATGTAATCGTATCACATACGATTAAATGCAGCATGCCAACTTTAAATGCAGCGGCTGTCAACTCATCATTAAATTTGAATAGGTGACAGCTGCTCCTTCTAAACGGCAGATCAGGAATTTCTGCTGTAGAAAAATGCAAGTTCCTGATGCAGGAATCCCTAATCAAACCTACACTTACACATGTGAATGGAGCCCTAGATCCTAAAGCTTCAAAACACATTTTTGTGAATATCAATATCTGCATCAGAAACCCAATATAAGTATGGTGTTATAAATCATGACTTTTAGTATTTGCTTCGTTAAATGAAAAGCACTAAGAGAAAAACAAAGGTTCCACGCCGACTGTTTAAAATATAAGTAATATTTGCTGAGAGGGCATTATCATAACAATTTGCAGTTCATCTATATCTGATGATTTTTTTTTTCTTGCTGGGTGCAGAGACAGAACATCAGCCTCCTTCCTATGATTGGTCTCACTTGGAGGGCACTCCCACCATGGAGGACCAACAGGGAAGTCAATTGAAGTTAAAGGGTTGGGGTGGCCCAAACATTGTAAATACTGTTTGGGTCTACATAGAGAGACACTGCTTAGCAAATGTGTATATAGAGCCATTCCCTTAAGGGCATATTGCTGGATTGAAAGTTGGGGGGTGCTTGGCAGGTGCTCAAAATGTCTGCCAAATGCCCCATTTCGAAGCCTGTGGAGCTAATCAACACAGGAAGTCATATATTGTTTCCATTGCACAACTACAACATGTGAACTCCCATTCACAACTACAGCATTCTATGAGAGAGAGCACACAAATATGCTAGTTTAGTTATTCAACAACTGAAACTTTAAGGGGCATAAGGGCCTCCAAAATAAAAGTGTTTTTGTTTTTCACATAGGCTTATTTTTGTCGTGCAGTGGGATTAAGGAGAGTTCTTTTTTTTTCAGGTGTATGGCTTTGTTGAAATGCATTAAAATGCATTTATTCATTTAGATATCACATTCCATAATTTTAATCAAGCACTAGCCTCTTTTGATCAACTTTGATCACTACTGAGAATAAACAAGTTTGGGAAATGACTTTGCTGGAATGCTACCAAATGCCTCTTTTCTCTTCATGTGACAGTCAGTCTGCAGGCAGCACAAGGATTGAAGAGGAATGTGATTTACAAATGCAGGGACACCAGCTGGTGCACTGTCAGAAATAGCTGCACAAATACATGGATTAAAAATATTAGCATGGCTTTATATGCTGCTGGCTAGCATACATTTCCAGCATAAGTAACTAATGCATTAAATAAGGATATACCAAATCAATATTTTTAAGTATGACTGGTTATATAACCATTCCTAGAAAGTTTTGGCTGCATATGAGTCAATCTGTTTGATAAGCTCAGTTTGCATTTAAGAGACAAGAACCATTCAATAATAATGACAGAAAAGAAATGAAAGGTGAACCATGAATATTTGGGAGGGCTGGAAGTTGGTGTAAGGAGAGTTCATCATATTCACCTGCATGCCACTGACTACATGACCATGTAATCTAAATGTTCCATGCTGGTTATTTCTCCACTGTGTTTTCCCCTATGAGATACTAGAGTATTCCCTTAAAGTGTATGTCAAGGAAGAAAAACAAACATATGCAGCACATTTCTGTGGTACATAAAAGGTTCCCTGTGATTTATCGACCCTGCAAGTACAGAAAAATACCCGTTTATCATCCAAAAATGCACCCAGTTCCCAAGTCCTGTTGTGGGCTGACAACACCAAGGATTTCTGTGGTCTCAGTGGTGTCGAGCCTCACCAGTGTCTTATGCTAACCTACTCAACCACTGCCACTCTCAGATCTCTACAACATAAAGACTAATCATTGTGCAGTCCAAGAAAAGGACTAGGAGGGCTATAAGATAATAGACTGTGACCAGGATATTTCTGAAATTTTTACATGATCAACACTTATCAAACACATATAAAATGCCTTCAAAATGGCATATTTAGCAGACCAAAAAGGAGAAAATAAAAAGTTTATCGTAAGGGTTTACATACACTTTAATAGTGAATGAAGCCAAATTCACAAAGCCCTTGAGACTCATTTTACTGCATGTTTTCATATTAGCATGTATTTTCAAAAAAACGCATGCATGCAAGCTCTGTCAGGTTTCAGGGCAAGAAGGGATGGAATTGTTTCCAACAGTGACACAGACAAAAGCCACATCACATTTTTAGGGAAGTGAGGCAGGTTTAGAATTTTTGACCATATTTTTATTGTTTTCTAAGCCTGTCACGGTGATGACTGAACCCCCATTTCTTTTATGGCTGTCACAGTGACAGGAAGTGGTGAGAAAATCCCAATGTTATCACAGACTGACCCCCCCAAATAGCCTGCCCCAAAAAAAAAAAAAAAAGGGCTTTAAGTACTAAGCGAATAACCCAGCAGGCCATATTTAAAGTACTTGCCCAATAGTATATAGGCCAGGCCCAGCTATCAACTTACTACGGTCATCAAATAATGAGAACCAAGTTATGCTGAGGAGCCCACAGAAGCACTCCTCTAGTAACCTCAGACACACCAGTCCTTCTGGTTGCCAGCCCAGCCTGGTCTAATCCATGAACTGTACATAAATATTCTAGAAAACAGATCTGTTCAGTAAAAGTGTCCACAAATTACCACATTACCTAAATGTACCACCCAATTTGCCACTTTTGTTTTCGTCGTAATCCATAAAACTATACAAAGGACTCATGGATGTGCTATTTTCCTGACTGTACAAGAGATAAGGATGGCAAAACTGGCATGACTACAGAATAAAACATATGTGCTGGCAATCGCACGCAAAGATTTCATGACCATGCTCACGGTTATAGCAATCACGGTTATAGCAATCTTTTGCAGCCTATTCAGCAATCAATTTATTCTCACATTAGAGCACTATTGAAGACACAGGTCACATGTGGACCTAACCTTCGGATTCTCACCCATTATCATTCATCTAGTAGCAGATCACAAAATGGGAACAGACGTCAGGTCAGTGACCAGATAGGTAGAAGAGTTTATAATGACATTTTCAGTGTGGGTTACTTGGAGATGCTTTTCTTCTGCTGCCTCTTGACCCACTTAGAAGAGGGTGATGTTGCAATGCAGAAAATATAATAACACTGCAGATGTGGTGCTTACCGTGTACAGCTCATTAAGTACTTTCATTAGATCCTCATGAAGTTGAAAAGCAATTTCTTTGCTCTGTAATGAAATAAAAGACAGCTGTGTAAATTGAATGCAAAATACATTTATCTCATCTTACAGTCTTTTAAAGAAAAATATTGTTGAAACGATCAAAAAACACAAATCGCTACGATATTGGGGAGGTGGCAAACAGCCACGTTTCAGTGTTTGCTGATGATACCAAAATCGGGAGGGTAATAGATACTGAATCAGACACTATAACATTACAGGAGGATCTGGATAAAATAGGGGAGTGGGCAACTACATGGCAGATGAGGTTTAATGTAGATAAATGTAAGGTTGTGCACTGTATTACACACTAACAGGATCTCCGCTGGGGAAGTCCGAAAGGGAAAAACAGATTTTGGGGTCATTGTAGACCAGAGGCTGAATAATAGCTCGCAGTGTCAGGCTGCGGTAAGCAAAGCAAGTAGGGTCATATCCTGTATTAAGAGGGGAATGTTTAGCAGGGACAAGTCTATAATTGTGCCACTTAATAGATCGCTGGTTCGGCCTCATCTGGAGTATGCGGTCCAGTTTTGGGCACCAGTGAACAGAAAAGGATGTCCTTGAACTGGAAAGAGTCCAGAGGAGGGCGACCAAACTCATAAAGGGGATGGAGGACCTGAGCTATGAGAACAGGCTACTAAATTTAAACATGTTCTCATTGGAAGTAAGGAGATTAAGGGGGAACATGATTTTCATGTACAAAATGTTTACCAGGGATATACAGGGATAGCATCATTAAACAGCAAACTTTATACAATTAACTCCATGACAAGGACGAGAGGCCACCACCTAAAATTAGTGGAGAAAAAATTTCAGCACAAGGGACGAAGGGGTTTCTTCTCAGTTAGATCAGTCAAGGTCTGGAACTCGCTGCCACATGCTGTGATTTCGGCTGAGAGCGTGGAATCATTTAAGAGGCGATTGGACGATTTCCTCAGAGACCGTAAAATATACAGGGCTACAAGTACTTTTAAGAATGAGAACAAACAGGGACCTATATATACGCACACATCAGTGGGACCATAGACATACATGCAATAGGTTGAACTTGATGGACATGTGTCTTTATTCAACCTCCAATACTATGTAACTATGCCAACTGTGCTGTGGTTTCAAATTAAGGACTTTTCTTGCTAAAATAATTTGTACGACAGGTGCCTAAATTTACTAAGTGACTGTGAATTACATTGGCCTGGATTAGAAACTTAAAGTGATAATAAAGCTTCATTTTTTATTTTACTTTTCCATCTAGGAGGCCTACCTTCTTATAAATCTTTTCTTGCTCTTCAAAAAAGGTTCTATTTCTTTTTTTCTAGTCCTTGGTCTCCCCCCCGCACCCCACCCCACCTCTTGCACGTGTGTCTCCATCATCTAAGCGGCCGCTATGGAGGCACCCGTGCGTGCGCGTTCCCCCAGTAGCTGTGTGCGTCCATAGACACACACAGCCCTGCGACAGGGCACACCCCTCCGCTCCTCCCTAAAGGCGCCTACAGCTCCTCTGCCCTCAGCATTCGAGCCGGCCGGAATTTGATCCAGTACGTTCCGACCAGAATTGAGCTGGAACGCACTGAGGCTGGAGTGAACTAGCCCTTTTACACAAGTACCACTGGAACCAAATCCACAGAAAGCCTTCACCACAACAATTCTCTCCTGGCTTTATGAAGGATTCGGTTTGTGTTGTTAAGAATAAGAATCTACAGGCATACTGCAGTACTATCAAACTAATACCCTAATGGGAAAACAATATTTCTACTGACTCAGCAGACACAGTAGCTCAGGTGTGAGTACAAAAGCAGGAAACTGTCTCAAGCAATATTATGCTTGCCATTGCAATCCAAGATTCTGAACTATTTAAAGCAACAACAACGACAAAAACAAGACAGCAAGTATAATCAGTGGTGGGCAAGCAGTGAAAAACTCAGTGAGGGGATTATAACTTGGGCCCCAAGCACATGGGAATTAAAATACATGCGTCCATGGGCGTTTGTAGATAATTTCTAAATGCATCTGGAAGCACGTAATGCTTGTGCATGGCTGAATGCACACCTACAAGTTCGGAAGTGTCTCGTTGCATTCAGTCTAGCTGTGCTTACACAACTGAGAAATTTTCAAGCAACTAAAAGCATGTAAGCGTGTATAAACGTGTATAGTCGCCTAAACCCAGGAACATTTAAAACGCAGGAAAAAGTGATCTGGGAAACATAAAAGTTGTTTATACTTCCCAAATAACTTCCTCTGTGTTTAATGCAGGAGGCCCATGTACACGAGGCCTTAGAAATAAACCTCTTTACTACATATCTGTACAATATACAGGCTGTTACAGGACCTGTTCCTCTTTGGGTCTTCGTTCTCATACAGTGGTAGAGATTTATGCATACATCCTGACAAAAGATCACAATATGCAAATGTATGTACATAATTTACAATAGCTATGCAACTGCTATTGTACATTTGGTATACCTGATGTAAATCATCCATACTGTAGGTCATTAGCATATTTTATACATGCCCCCAAGCAAGCATGAAACTGTATTGTAATTCACTGGTATTACAAACGACATGCAAACTTGAAAATTTAAAAAGGCACAAATACAAGTTTTTAAAACAACGAAAAGACATGCACATTTTGTAAGCAACTTTCAACTGCTAAAATTATTATGAAAACAGATGGAAATCTGCACTTGACTTATACAACTCAACTCTTCAACCCCCCATTATCTACTTTGCCTGAAAGTCTGCATTTGTAATATAGCTAGTATGAAGTAGAGCGGTAAGGATCCAATACAAAATTAATTAGCAACATTTAAGATCCACATTCCAAGATGATCACATTTTTGTTCATCACATCTAGAGTGATGTATTCCTGTAAACTGCACCCACACAAAACTTAAGTCATACTTTCCAAAGGATGCCAATTTATCATCATAGCTCACTTCCTGTCCTAGGGTGACAACTATTACTCTCTGTACTGTTACTGTACAGTACACCTTGCATTCTCCATAACATAGGGGGGGGGGGGGGGGGGAGGAGTTCTATAGTCCAGGGATAGCTGGGAACAATTTTAACAGTCAGCAGAGGCACAGAGTACAGGAAGTTATCAGATCACTTGATTTCTGGCGGGATTAACTGGCATTTTTATATCGAACATATAAAACAAAGTCATTGGTATATTTAACAGACCAAAGAGAGCAAATAAGAGACGTTCATTGTTAGGGTTTACATAACCTTTAACCCTTTAGAATAGCAAAATCTTTATTACAAAAAGGTAGGTCATTTTGTTGTTACATGAATATTATGGATTTGTATCGGTATGTTTACATTAGTGACACCTTTTAGGAATATTCTAAAGACGAGTATAAAAAAAAAAAAAGAAGGGGGGGGATATTTGGTGCCACCGAACACAGAGACTTAACAGTCAGCCAGATTACAGCTTTTAGTAGCCAGCTCTGTAAAGGGATGAAATCAGTTTAGTGTTAACAGTGATTGATGGGTCTAGAATGATTGCTCACACTCCGACGCTCGCGACGATATGTAACGTGTGGTGCAATTTTCGTTTTTTTTTGCATGTAGGCGCATCCGACGCATGTTTGGGGGACTTTAAAAAAAATGTTTGCTTTTTTGTTAATCTGCTACTTTAAATATTTACAATTTTTTTTCACTCCACTCAACTTTATTGCCATCACATAGGGGGATAAGAAGCCCCCTATGCAATAGCAATTATAATGTGAGAGGTCCTCTTTATGGAGACATCAGGGGTCTTTCAGACCCCCAATGTCACCTAGGGACCCCAAAGAAGCTGTTGAAGCAGAGATCTGCTTCACTAGCTTCTACTTCTGGCTCTAGGAGCCAGAAAATGTGCACAGTGACATGGGAAGTGATGTAATGCACATCACTTCTGGGTCCAGTGACCGGAGGAGATACCAGCGGCTGGAAGCCTGCTGATCTCCCTTCAATCCATCAGGGGAGACCCACCACGCCGGTCCTGGGCTTGATCCGACGCCTGTACAGACGCCAGATCGCTTGTATTTAAACAGCAATCGTCTGCTGTTTAAAACGGTACCAAGAACACGGCAGCAGCCGTGTTCTTGGTTGAACCACTTCCAGCGGATGACCTGCATTTACATGAACCCGCTGGAAGTGGTTAATCAGTGAGGACACATGCCATGGAAACCTCATCAGGTGTAAAATGGGTTCCCAACTAAGGTTCCCAAATAGCAAAATAGTACAGACATATGGTATATGTAATTTTAAGCAGAAAGTCATAAAGCAGAGGTAACATAGGTTGGCCAAGTCAAGTCATGACAGTGTCTCAAAGGGAGAAAAGGGGCGATGCAAGCTGCCTAACTTCTCTAAAGTCTAGCAAAAGAAGTTGGAAGTGGTGTAACCAGCTTTGGACCCAACACAAAATGGAACACTGCATGAAAGTAGGGGCTTCAACGCCCTAAGAGAAGGCTGGGTTGTTATGGTAGCGTCTATAAAACCCAAATTCAGGGAATTGAATGCCTTCTCATCTTCTACTGACAAGAGGCAAAGAGGGAGTGAGCGGGATTACTGCTTCATTTAAAGTAGTGTATATCTGTAATTAGAAGTACATGTGAAATTTAAATTATTGACTGTTCGAAGGCACCATGGGGCCCTGCAGACCATTATTGCAAACTCTAAAATGCCTCCACAGCACCCCAAGTAGCTAAGGCAGTCCTATGCAAGTTTTGACATTGCAGAACATTGAGCATTTGAACATTTAATTCTATCCAACAATGAATTGTGGACATCTCTCAACTGGTTGCTGAGATACCAACATTGCAATGTGTGATGCAACGTCTCTTGGAAACCGGGGACCCAATAATGGGTTATCAGAGCCAAGCAGAGAATCTATCAAGTTTTTAAAAATGTTTGCAGGCACAGAATAGTGCCCTACACCATAAGGTTAGTTCTAATGCTATTATGAAATACAGGTTTGCTTAAAACTGGAGAACAACAGCTATACCATTTAAGACTTCCAATTTTCATCTAAACGAATGCATACTTTGCACAACAAGAATTATTGTATGCATTAACCTAGAACTACAAGAGGCACAATGAATAACTATATACCCTGCTTACTAATAGTTAGTATATCCTGTACAAGTCATTGTGTGTAATGAAACAAAAACCTCAAAGCCACCATCCCAACCAGGGAAAGCTATGATATATTAAAATCTATAAAGATTCACTGCAGTTTTTATACTTACAGTAAATAGCTGAAGCAAGTCAAGAACAGAAAAAGGCATACTTTGTTAATATTTAGTCCCAGTAAAACCACTTTTACTTTGAACATCCCGGAGAAAAGGTCAAAACAAGCCATGCACAAAACTGGTGGGAATTAAGCACGGCTAACTGCAACATTTTCCAAATTATTCAGTGTAAATTCACAATAAATAATTTAGGCTTAAAATAAAGGCCAACCACAACAAAAAGAGTACACCTGAATATACTTAAAGAGGAACTTTACCCATATCTTCAAAATAACCACAAAAGGCACCTTTAGAAAGGTTTAGTGTCAGCAATCTGTAAACAGATACTATAAATAGATACTTCTAGATAATGCCTGACTTTTTTTTCTATATCTTATTTTTCTTTTCTTCCCTAGGAATTCTGACAGTGGTCAGGATACTAGATCTCCCTTCCTAGAACTCTGGCACATGTGACTAGGACATGTGACCATGCACATCATCTCAGGGAAGGAAAATAGCTTTCCCTGAGATCTCATGAGATTACAGATGAGATTTCACAGCAATGGATTGCTGATGTAACCTTCCCAGGATGCAATACCTGGACCCGGAAGTGGAAAAAAATAAACTTTAAGTAAAATAAAAATATGTTTGTTTAGGTAATGAATGTAAGATGATTTCATATCAACATGCAGAGCTGTATGTGTGCTGATGTGATTTTTATAGTCAAAAGGTGTGTAATATTCAGAGCAGTTCCGATCAAAAGCCAGCCGTGTTGGTAAAATAAAAGTCTTTTTCTCACAATGCTCCAACAGAAATAGCTTGTCTTCAGCAAACAAAATACATGAACAAAACTTCTCTTCAATATAACGGAAGAATTCAGCTCACCGCCTGTATGCATACGTCCCTTCTCAGGGTTAGCGACCCAGCCTGCTCTTCGGAGGGTCAAACACAGACACTGGTGCCCAGCAATGTCTCAGTAGCAGCCAGTCCACAGCTCCATACTCAGCCATGTCCTGCTCCAAAACACACCTCACAGAGACTGCTGGCTAGCTTCCTGTGCACTTTGAACACTCCCAGCAGGTGGGTTAACCCTTACTAGGCTGTCAGAGTTGGAGGCTCTTTCCCACCCAATATCTCTCCGAGCCTCCGGATTCCGGGTCCCCTTTCAGGACTATCAATCCTGGGAAGACTACGTAGTAGTTTCCCTTCTAAGATCACCCCGGGAACCCCTCACCCTGCATTGGTGAAAACTTCTCACAAAACCCCTTTTTTTCATCCCCTTAAAAGGGATCACAACCTAAATAGCGGGGAAATATATTGTCTGTCCAGGACGAATACTTGACATCCTGTAGAGGAGGTAAAGTAAAAGGTCCACTTTAATTCATTGCATATTTCACTTATTACTGCAACCGCAGATATTGCAGTAATGTAAATATAGATACGTAAGCACTTACAGTATACTTGCTATTGTCTTATATTGTCATAGTTTTATTTTAAAAAATAAATAACCCACAACAAATGCATACTTTTTTTTTTAAGTCCAAGTTTGTTTTTCTTATTTCCTAAATTGTAATTTAATATAAACAGCCTATTATGCCCTACAAACAAATAATCAGGCTGGAAGAGGGAATGCCAGCACTCTCTCGGTCTCTACTTCATTGCATAGTACAGATATCTTACGTTTTTCAGACAAAGGGAGTGGAGGTGAAAATGTTGAGGGGGGCTTATAGACAGAGAGGACTTGCAATGTGATGTGACCAGTTCTAAATCTTATGTACAGACCAGGGACAGAAAAAGATACGGGAAGTTCCTTAAAAGGATACGCATTCAAGTTTTTGGAATGTTTGCATGTGTGGTAAGTCCGGCACCAGATTGTTACCAATCAGGATGTAGACAACGTAGGGCTGCAACTAACAATTATTTTCATAATCGATTAGTTGCCTGATAATTTTTTTCGATTATTCAGATAAAAAAATTAAATACCATCTTTTTTTAAAATAAAATACACACTTTGAATATTACAAATGTACAGTTTACTTCAGAATAAAACTGCATGCACATTTGTTTGCAATCGCACTGCACTGAAATGCACGGCATTGAGGTACCAGGGTGGGCAATCGCACTTTTAATTAGTTTCATGGATTTAAAATTAATCTGAATTAATAAGTTCAAGCCAATAATAAAATAATCAAACTTTTATTTAAAATGAGACACCAAAATTGGATAAAAAAATACAATTATATATAAGATAATACAAAAGCCTGGTCATCGGTTAGTCATGAATATTGGCCCGAGCATTATTGCTCCCACACACGGCGATACCTGAAATGTGTAGCACAATCAGCATTTGTATGTAGGTGCAACCAAATTTTGTTTCCATTAGTATGTCAGCATTCTCGGGGGCAGGGGACTTTACATTTTATTTTCTGGTATTTTTTATTTTACTTTATTTTTTTTAAACTCACATGTGATAACACATTGGCTTCTATGCGATAGCACATTGGAGATGACAGCTTCTCTTTCCACTTCAATAGCTTTAGCTGGGGAATGTAAATACAGCAGGCAGTGGCTGGGAGCAATGGGCAGCCTGCTATTGGCTATTTCAAATTGCAATCGCAGGCTGGTTATTGCATCCGTCCACTGTCTGCTATCAATCAGCAGAGGAGGAGCCTGAAGGAGAAAGTTCTGCTTCAGGTGCTCCTCTGCTGATTGACAGCAGGCAGTGGGCAGGTGCAATAGCCAGCCTGCTATTGAAATTTAAAATAGCCAATAGCAGGCTGGCTATTGCGCCCAGCCGCTGGATGGGAGACTTGTCGCCGACTTTCTACCACCGGTTACAAGTCTCCCATCCAGCAGAAGAGAGGGCACGGAGGGTGCATGAGGGAATGCAGAGTCACAGGCTGACAGTGGTCTCTCCTCCCTGCTCAGCGCCAGCTACCCCGATCTGTGTCCCCTCCGGTCCCCACTGCCTCAACCGATACAGGCGGGGAAGAGCAGGGGAGGGGGAGAGAGAGAGAGAGAGAGAGAGAGAGAGAGAGAGAGAGAGAGAGAGAGAAACAACTAAATGAAAATGAGAATGGTTGAGAACGATTCTCATTATGAATTATCATCGACAATGTCACAGCAAGCCCTATTTTTTGCGTTTGCAGTGGAACAGAGCACAGGCAAAGTTTTGCCACGCGTCCGATCACACTGCGGGCGGCGTGTAAGCGGTGCCATTGAATTCAATGCACCGCCACGCCCCAACCCAGAATGCAGGGGGAAGTTTTGTGAGGGATTGTGGTGCGTTCCAGCAGCTACCGGTCTAGAACGCACCACATTCGGTGTGAAGAAGCCCTAAAAGTTGGCATTGCAGAGCTCAGTGGAAACTCACCCACTAGCTGAATCCCAAGGGAATTCCAGATTCTGTTTATTATTATTACATAGTATTTATATAGCGCCAACAGTTTGCGCAGCGCTTTACAATATAAGGAAGACCTTACAGTTACAATACAATTCAAGACAAGATGGTAAGTGAGTTAGAATTGTAGGTGACACTGAAGGAGCGCGTAGATAAGTAGTATGAGAACCATGAGAGAGCAGAGTCTTGTAGGCCAAGCGAGTGGATTTTTTTGAGGAGCAGTGGGTGGTCAACAGTGTCAAAAGCAGCAGAGAGGTCTAATAGCAAGAGTAAGGAATAGTGGCCGTTTTTTTTAATGGTTATTAGGTCATTGGTGAGTTTTAGGAGGGCAGTTTCAGTGGAGTGTTTGGGGCGAAAGCCGGACTGAAAGGGGTCCAAAAGGTTGTTATTAGCGAGGTGGCAACTCAGGCGGTTGTAGATGAGGCGTTCTAGGAGTTTAGAGGTGAATGGGAGTAAGGAGATAGGTCTGAAATTATTGAGGTTGGTAGGGTCCAGTGAAGGTTTTTTGGGTATTGGGGTGACTAGTGCATGTTTGAGTGGGGTAGGAAAGATTCCAGTAGAGAGGGAAAGATTGAAAATGTGGGTGAGTCTAGGATAGAGCAAGAGGGTGACCGAAGTAGTTTTGAGGGAACAGGGTCCAGGGGGCAAGTGGTGAGGTGGGTGTCAGAGAGAAGCTTAGTAACCTCCTCTGTGGTGACAGGGTCAAAAGAGGACACATGCGTTCTTACAGTTCCTGATACGCAGAATGTGACTAGCAGATTCTTCATTCTCTGGAAAGCGTAAAACGGGGAGATGCAGACTGGTGGCCAGATCCACAACTCAGGTACAAAGATATTAGTTCTGCAGTGACAAACAGCTATCAATAGGTTGTTCAACCTCCTTGCACCCATAGAAAATGTCAGTTTTGGGTGGAATGACTGTTTAATATATCTTGATCACTGTAACGACTGTGTAATGAAACGGTTATTTACCATAACATTTACCCAAGTCGGCTTTAATGCAGATTACACATTTATTTATAACAGACACAGAAAAATAAGGTGAAAGAAAATCCACAAACACTACTCAACTGCTTTCTAATTATTGATTGATAATGGAAGACATCAATAGACTGCTTTTAATATGAATAGCTAACGGCATATGTATAAAAGCAGATGGACAAGATCTAATAAGACCTAAAGCTACTTGAAGTGTCTTTTTCTATTTTCCATAGTGTATGATGGTCAAGATACTCCACTGGATCTGCAGCAAGAGCTTTGAAAACATCAGTGGTTTTATATGTCAAGAATAAACACAGCTGGTGCTGGGAGATGAAAGACTAAGGATTGTGATGAAAGAGCATGGAGCTTTGACACTGAGGCAAACCTATGTAATGCACAGAATTTCCACTGTAAGCACTTCACTCCGACATCCTTCATTCATGACATGAATAGATCCTGTTTACATCACTTGCTGTGCCAAGCCAGCTAAACTGATCAGACTCGTACAAGCAGGCATTGCCACCAGCTACATGAGTTTGGTGCTAAGGTAACTAAAAAAATATTTTTGCTGAAGTTTTCAAATAAAGGCTGGTTTCACAGTAAATGATTTTATGCATGTGTTAAACAGTGGTCAAATGTTCAGAAATGCATATAGTGTAATGCCAGTTTAACAAAAATAGGCAAGTCTGTATGGTGTTTGTGTGCCTTAGTGAAAAGACAAATGGCGCTATGAAACATCCAGTGAATGTAGAAATGCTTACCTGCATACCTTTTATGTTGAATAAATTCATTTAGAAAAAAGAACTTCAGACTAGGTCTAAAAGCAATGAATGCATATGTTCAACATACCTGTTAATCATTACCCATGAAAAAAAATTCTATGCTGCACTGCACGTATGTAGTCACAAACTGCTAGAGGCACACATCTTCTGCATAAATGTAGGGCTGCAACCAATAGATTAATCGATTATGAGAATAGTTGTCAACTATTCTCATTATTGATTAGTTAGTTGCATCCCCTAGCTCTCTCCTCCATGCTGGCAGGAGGGCACCGCAAGCAATTGATGGGTGCAATAGCCTGCCTGCTTTTGGCTATTGCAATCTGAAATGGCCAATAACAGGCTGGCTATTGTACCACCCCACTACGAGCTGTATTTACATTCAGCTGCCGTCTGCGGAATCTTGCCACTGGACTGGCAGCTGTCTTGCGTTTGGGGTTGTAATTTTCGGTTTTGGCCTGACAAATTCTGCTGCGGGAGGTGCGTTGCAGTGCCATTCATTTCAATGGAGCCCCAAACGTGCCTTTCACCCACAGTGTGATCTCCCACACTGGAACGCATGGTACCACAATGCTGTACGTTCCAGTGCAGTGCCATTGTAATAAATTGTGCATGCAGTTTTATTCTGAAGTAAACTATGCAACACTGCATTTGTGTCATTTATTTTAAACTAAGGGTGGTATTTGATTTTTTTTTATCTGATTAATGGAAAATAATCATTAGTTGCAGTCCCACATAAATGTAACTAAGCCACATTCACCCCATCCAGTGTGATTTCTGATTCAGAAAACAGAAACCCACCTAAAAGGGATCCTTGAAGCCTCTTTGTTTCTGATTTGGTAGGACATTCTTTTAACATAGATAAACCTTTGCAGGTTCTGCCTGCTTCCTACAGTTTGCAAACTCTACTACTGATTATATGGCTGCTCATCTGAAATGGCTCCTGGGACTGAAAACACTGAATCATACAGGTTTGTGGAGCAGAAATCTGCTCAATATCAAGGGCAGCCATATTGTAAACAAAGCAACACTTGCAATGGTCTGTACTTGTCATGACAGCTCTCAATGTGGAAAGGAAAGAAAAAGCAGAGGTAAGAGATTAATTTTGCAAATCTGCTTGGTATAGATATATTAAAAAAAGGTAATGTGTTTTAAAACTAAACTCCAGGCAAACAGCCCAGAAAAATAGAGAATAAACATTTATGGAGAGCTGGGTCATCTGTCAAAGGATCTGTCAAATGATTACGTCTATTCATTCCTGAGATTTATAAAGCCCTGCAAAATAGAACAGCCTGCCCCAAGGCCTGTCTTTCTACAACTGCAGTTAAAGCGGACCTTTACCCATAGCTTCAAAATAACAACAAAGGCACCTTTAGAAATGTTTAGTGATGACAATCTACAAACACATACTTCTAGGTAATTGCAGGCTTTTTATTTTTTGCATACCTCGTTTCTCTTTTCTTCCCCATTCTTCTCACAGTGGCCATGTTTGCTAAGGGCAGGTTACTAGATCTCCTTTTACTTCCTGGAACTCTGGCACATGTTACTAGACATATGACTAGGACATGTGACCATGCACATCATCTCAGGGGAGGAAAATGCCTGTCCCTGAGATCTCAACATGAGATTTCCCAGCAATGCTCTGCTGATTTACGCTTCCCAGGATGCAACGCTAGGGGACAGACTTCATCTTTTGTGCCAAAGTGGACCAGGAAGTGCAAAAAAAGAAATTGTATTAAAATAAAAATATGTTTGTTTAGCTAATGAATGTAAGATGATTTCATATCAGCATTAAAAGCTCTATGCTGATGTGATTTTTAGTCAAAGAGGGTAAAGGTCCATTTTAAGTAATCCAACCAGGCCTTTTCCCCACCCTCATCCTGGGACTGGACAGTGAAGGAGCAGCAGCAGACTTATGAGCTGATCTCTCTGCATCATTGTCAGCACATGAGCATTGCAACACAATTGACTCCTTGTGTTTTTTCTCCCTCTGCTGTACAGGGGATTCCTAATACTGAGCAAAATTCAGGTACTTCCATTTAGGCTCTAAAATGTGGAATATAACATGGGTGCAAAAATGGAAAAAAGGGCCTCAGTCATGAAGGGGTTAAAGATACACAATGATTTGTAATGAACAAATCCATAACAGCTGCCTAGAGGTCAGATATAAAATGACAGCAATACTTTAAATAAAAGCTGTCAAAATAACTTAATAGCTTATTCTGTTTATTAAAACAGAAGAGTAATTACTCCTTTGCCCACTTACTTAAGAGGAGAAAACATAGGCACATTATCAAACATGAACAAACCTTTTTACACTTCCTAATTAAAAGGCTAATATGGAATTTCAAAAGTAGCAAATAACTAATTATCATGATTAGTGACCTGCTTGTTAAATAGAGACACAAAGAGTCAGGAAAAGGGAAAAAGCCTGGTTAGGCATGCTTAGCACAATTAGCCACAAAGCACAGCATGGCCATTAGGAATCCATTTTTGGGCTCATTGCTGGTAATTTCCGCCACTCCGTGCAACACTGGGCAAAGAAACCTAGGCATTCACGAGAGAAGCTGGCCTTTTAGAATTAAGTAGAGCACAGTGTTCCAATCAACGCAGCCTTTCACTTTATCAGTGGCAAGAGATGACAGATACAAACAAGATGCTGGAAGAAGGGAATGAATTCCAAGGAAGCTACATCCTTGGAAACCCTATAATTTGAGCCTGGAGGGTGCATTGCTACGCTCATCTGAATGCATGTCTACGCACGTGTAATGATGAAGAGAAACAAGCTATTTTACTTGAAAGGAGATCACTTCAGCGCTTAAATTAGAAACTGAAAATGTAGTTCAAGCAAATAAATATGAAAGGGGTACCATCTCCTAAAGCAGCTGTTCCAGGCAGTTTTCATAAACACTGCACCAATAAACTCCTTTGACGAGACATACAATAAAGTGACCAAGCAGGAGCACATTTCTATAGATGTTTTACAATTTGCTCATCAATGAAGAGTGAACTTTGTATGCAGCAGTGGGTGGTCATAACAGCTTACCATCAGGCCTTCATGTTAGATGAACAGTGCGAAGACCAAGGCCAAGTCTATGGGTGTAGGAGAAGCACAACTTAAGTCTGTCCTTTCTGGTTAGAAGATGGTGGAGGGTAGGGATGCTCTAAAGATGTCACAATCACTTATTTATGCAGGAAGCTTTTCAAAGACCACATAATAGACATTTTTGGACGTAAACCAATCTTTTTTCTTTTTAGTCACAATTCATTAAAACATTTGTATTCACTTTAGAGTTATCCAGTTTATATGTTTTAAGAGTTTTGTTAGGTGAACATTCTCAATTGTCAGTGTCTTATACAGTTCCATCTCAGCCACAGGAATGAAAACTAGGGATGCATGATGCCGAAACATATCGGCCGAAAGTGGTACTATGGGCAAAATGCTGAAAGTACAATTTTTTGGCCAAAAATGCGAGCATCCCTAGCGGCGTGGGAAGGAGACAGCTGTCAGCCATGTCACAGGAGGCTGAGCTCTCTCCTCCCCGCACCGCCTGTTCAGCCTCCTGTGACAGCGAGTCAGGATGGAGAACAGGTTACAAGCGCTGAGCTGATTGCTGAGTGTTTGTAGATAATCAACATAGTATGTTTTTGGTGTCCCCAATTATGAATGAACAGGAAGTGTTCTACATCACTTCCTGTTCATTCATGATTGTGGACACAGTAATTCATACTATAGCCAACAGTTTATGAATGGACAGGAGTACTCAGTATATAGGCATTTATTCATAACATGGGCTGTAGAAAAAGAGGACCTGTTTAGACCCCTAGTATTACTCAACGTCCACGACAGTTAAAAATAAAAATCAAATTTTTTTAAAAACGTTAGAAAGAAAACAAACTTCGGTTCAGGTTCGGCCTGACAAATTTTGTTTTAGTTTGAAAATACCATTTCGGTGCACCTCTAATGAAAACCTTACTTAACTTCACAAGGCAGGTGAGAATGCTCATGTATAACTGCAAAATAATGGCCAAGATATATACTCTAAAATCCAAAAATCAATACAGTAAAACGAACAGACCAAGATTCAAAAAGCATCACTGGCTGCTTTAACATACCATGCTAGGTAATTTGAGCAGAGGTACAGCAAATAAAAAGTAGCTAATGATTAGTGCACTACCACCAGGAAAGGAAGCAACTAGTATGCAAAAGTACAGGTCAAAAACTCTCATAATATAATGGCTAATTCTAACCAAGCACTAATACTGGCGATTCTCCATAAAAGACCAAGTGGGATGAAAATGCTGTAAACCTCAAACTTCATTCAAAAATCTGAAGATGCTGCACATTAGATAGAGTACATTCTTGTAAAAGGTGGTATGCACAGGCAAGCAGGCTCTACTGTATGCATGTATACAGGGCCGGATTTACTCTCTTTGCTGCCCCAAGGCCAGGTTCCCCCTACCTGCCAACCACCCCTCCACCCCCCATGGAGAATGGGAGATCTGAGGGCTGCATACAATGTCGCCAAGATCACTTGTACAAAACAAGCGGTGGCTTCCCTGCTGAACATATAGCTCTACTCGCCCAAAGCAGGGCTAAATGTAGAAACCAACCACCCGCCTGGGCATCGGGAGATATCAGTTCCACACCCCTGCTGCCCCTCGGCTGGGCCTTGGTGTGCCTTGTGGTAAATCCTGCACTGCATGTATCGGGTTATGTAAAACTTAAAGTAAAAAAACAAAAAACTTCTGTTTATGTTCCCCCTAGACAAAAATAAGCACTTAACCCTTGTATGGGCGCAAGATAAATCGGTGGGCAGCAACTGCAGGGTTGCTATGAGATACTGCAAAATGTTGCAACTGAGTCCAATGATACATAGTTGTAAATTTTTAGTAGGTTCTTCATACTATGGGCTCTGTTGCTATAATTAACATTATAGACTGCTGTGATATGTGAATTTTCCACTGCCGTTGCTCTACTTTCTGTGCTCAAGCTTCTTCAGTAACAGACAGCTAAGCTGGACAAGCCACATCTGAAGCTAAAGTTCACACACTTTTTACCTAGCTCACAGGAAACAATTTACAGTCCTAGACAACATCTGTTACCAGCAGCTAAAGGTTCATACAAAGCAAATGACACAGAACCTGTATGTATTCTGGTGTGTTCTAGGGAAGAAGCAGGCAAAGAGCTAGGATAGTTTATGAAAAGGGGCCATTGTACAGCCAAAACCACCTATGTGCACAATTCCAACCAACTTTTTGTTAACTCTTCACAAAACAAATGGGAATCTCCGAAATTGTAACATATTTGCTATATAAGCATGCATGACATACAGCAATGAGCAGGACAAGACATGCAGCAGGAGCATACCATGAATGACACATACCTTTTTGAACATCCTAGTTGAATCCTCACTTATCTGCATAAAGCGCATTATAACATTGTTTAGGTAGATATCACTTAGTGTTGCATGATCTTTGCTTTCTCTTCTCACTTGGTTCAGCAGTAGATACCAGCAATTAACAGGGGATAGCAGGTTCTGGTCTTTCCTGTAAAGTAATGGGCTGAAACCAAAAATGACTTTTTCAACCTTTTTATACATTTTTTACTTTTTTTTAAAATCTTTTATTTATACTTTACTATTAGGTGCTTTGGGGGGAAAAATAGACCCCTAACATTGCCTTTTAAATTATTTTCTGCAGCCCCAGCACTCACTGAACAGCATACATACAGAGGTATAGCACTTCCTGTTCATTCATAACTGGGGACACAGTAACTAAATACTATGTCCTCAGTTATTTACAAATACAGGGTGATCCGTACTGACCACTCGGTGTTTGCCCAGTACAGCGAAGGATTGGTTAATATTTAACAAATTTACTCATCCCAAAGCTCCGCCTCCTGACGGCTTCTCTTCTCCCACTTAGGCGCCAGCAGCTGAATCAGGCCTATGTCCCCTCCGATCCCTGCTGCCTCTGCTGACACAGGAAGGGGAGAGCAGAGGGGATTGGAGGGGACACAGACCAGAGATTGCAGCTGGTGCCCATCAGGGAGGAGAGAAGCTGGGGATGCACCGAATTTTCTGACGTTTTCAACACTTACAAGCTAATCCCAAATGTTCAAACCTCTTAAACTATTCTTGTATCGAGTAAGTGGAAATATTCTGGACAAAAATGATTTGATGCCACTTGCATTGGTGTCTAGGGCAAATTCATATTGATGAATGAAAACATACCTTCTCTAATTGATACAATTCAAATAAAACAGTAGAGGGAAAAAATGAAATAAGAATAAGCAGATACTCTCTGCTCCTACAATACTACCCATTGGTAACAATTTTTTTTTTTTATTCTTTATTTTGAATTTTCAGATAAGATAGACAATATGTACAAAAACACGTAAGACCGTCTATGCCGTAGTCCACTTATATACATCAACAGATACATTGAGCATGCGAGATTATCATGGTTCCGTGACCCTGTAGGGCATTGTGTGGGAGGATCGCCATTGTAACTGTGACTACGAATCAGCCTGTAATCTGGGGACCCCGGTGTGCGGCCAAATAACCGGTGTATAGTAAGTTAGAGTTTCGGTAACCCTGCTGGTCGAGTGTGGTATAGGGTCTCACATAGCCAATCGATCCATCTTTCAGATAGTGTGTGGAGTGGGCATAGTGGAGCATGGGTGGGGAGAGGGACTATAAGCCAGGAGGAGAAAATTAGTGTAGTAGCCCATGTGTGGGCTCAAGAGGAGAGGGAATTTTTTTAACAAGTACCTGGGACATGAATCATAACATTTCTAGGTTTAATGCCATGCCCTTGATTGCAATGGGGAGCAGAGCAAGCCCAACTAGTTGTCAGAGATCAGCAAGAATCCAAAGGGTGGGTCCAACCTGCCAGTGCCCAACCAAATCTGACTTAAGTTAGTATTACACCATCCAACTTTTTTTCCAATATTAACTCTCATCACACAGGGGAACATTCCCCATTCCTTGTTTTTAGTAAATCAGTGTGCCACACTTAAAAATGTATAGCTCCTTGCTGCGCTAAGCTCGAGATTGCTCCGTGCCGCTTCCGCTGAACTTTTGGGTAGGGAAGCATGCAGGCCATGCCAAATGCATTTATGTAGATATTGCTAAAAAAATATCACTTTAAAGTCACAAATATCTTTCTTCAAGGACTTACCTTAAATGATGCCTCTTGATCAGACCATCTTCTTCCTTCCACATGTACAGCTAATGTGGCAACGGCAGTGCGGTGTCTCACCGACTTCATCTTGCATACAGTGCTGTACTCCGTCCTCTGCTACTATTCTCAGTATGCACAGTGTACAGATTTACAGTACACTGTACAGTACATCTCCAACACTACTGTACTAATACAGTACTGTATGCAGTTCCTCACTTAACGACTAATTTGTTTAACGACCTAGTCATAGGAACACGACTCGGTCATTAAGTGAGGAATAGCTGTATTTCATAAAATCCTCCAGCGTTGGTGCCTGTCTCTGATCCACCGCAGAATCCTGTCTCTTCCTGTCCCACGGTGTCTGTCTGGAGTGCACGCTCACAGCTGCATGCATGGACCTACAGTGAGTCACTCCTCTTCTCCCCGCCGAAGATCTGTACTGCGCATGCGCCCGCTCCATCATGCTGCTCGGTTGCTCAAGAATCTTCA
Organism: Nanorana parkeri; assembly: GCF_000935625.1. Classification (NCBI taxonomy): domain Eukaryota; kingdom Metazoa; phylum Chordata; class Amphibia; order Anura; family Dicroglossidae; genus Nanorana; species Nanorana parkeri. The sequence continues at coordinate 796,745 of NW_017306929.1, read as the reverse complement.
CATGGGAGTGAGAGACAGAAGTAAAAATCTTTTTGGTAACTTATTTTTTTTATGTTTTTGCATATATCTACTGCTTGCTAGCAGTAGATATATGTAAACTAACCTAAACAAAAGAGTTTAATTATACTTTACACATTTTGAGTGTAATTTATACATTACACTCAAAAATCTAATTCTACCAATGCATCCCTCTATTTATTTTGTTTACTAATAGCAGACATGTCAGGTGTAAAATGCTGTGATTTTGAAATACTTACACTTCCAGAACATTCACTTCCTGCTTTGAAAGTGCAAATGACTTCAGTTTGCTAACGCAATGCACACTGGGATTGCCTTGTCATTAGCAGAGCATTGCTGGGAAATCTAATTTGGAAAGGCATTTTCCTCCCCTGAGATGATGTGCATGGCCACATGTCCCAGTCACATGTCTAGTAACATGTGCCATATTTTCTTGAAGTTAATGGAGATCTAGTAACCTGCCTTTAGTAAACATGGCCACTGTCAGAAGACTGGGGAAGAAAAGAGAAAGAAGGTAGGTAAACAATACAAAGCCTGCAATTATCTAGAAGTATGTGTATATAGATTGTCATTAATAAATATTTCTAAAATGTGTGTTTGTTGTTACTTTAAAGATATGGGTAAAGGTCTGCTTTAAGCTAATAAAAATGTATTCACAAAAGGGTGAAGGGTTTGGAGAAGGCTGGAGAGGTGAACAATTTAGGACAAAATAGCTGATTTGGGAAAAATTCTCCAATTCAGCTCACTTTCTGGTTCAGCTATGTTGTCCTAGATTGTTCACTTCTCCTGCCTGCTCCAAACTCTTCACCCTTATGTGAATAACCATCTTGGTCTTCCGAATGATGTAACAGCACAGACGTCTACCAAATCAAACAAAAAAAAAAAGCAGCTTCTGAAATGACATTTACCTATGGCTGACTTCATGGCTAAATACACAAGATCTACCTCCTTCATTGCATTAGCAGCCACAAAAGATATTATAAAACATTACCTTCCAAAAGCCTAAACGGCATGTTTTATAAATGTAGTTCGCCAAAGAGTTTTCTCCCAACTCATCTAGTACAAGGTTACTTTCTTTCCTTCTAAAAATAATCACCCTATTTGCCACTGATTATTTTAGGCACCCTCCCGCAAATTAGAAACACATTAAAATGATTAAAAGATTAACTGAATATGCATTTAACAACGGGTCAAGTGAAAGTTGCAAGCTACTGTCACCAAAGCAAGTATTTGCAGCAATTACCTAAAATGACACTTTCCAGGATAAGAAAGACTTTTTCCTCCTATCTTTACAGGCTGTGCTTCACTTATTAGTCACATTCTGAAAGCTAAGCCAACCATGTTCTGAAGCCTAGTGTGATATTTTCAGAAATGCAATTTCTTGAGTACAGGAAAAAGAAACAGATTTTCATTACAGACAGTTAATATCACTCGCTGATGGCGTGAAAAAAAAAAAGTCCAAGAATTCGTCATGAGAAAAAAAACAGACCTAACTTGTAGCGGAAATGAGAAATGTTACACGCAGCTCAGTGCCAGCTTTCTCACTCCAATATTGCCAACATATTGCCTGTAATTTTTATGTTCATTAAACAGAAATAAACACTGTACAATAAGCCGTCCAACAATAACTATGAATGCAATATGGCCATCAAAGAAAACTAACATTAGAATGGGCCATACCGGTGTTCCATTATTACCTATACCGCTTACTGGAAAAAAATTATTTCCATAACCCTAGTAAACCCTTCCAGTAAGGATAATCTATGATACCTGCAATTTTAACATGGGACAGAATTTCACACACAGGTCCCCGTCTATTAAAGCATTGACAATCTTTCTTGTTTGATGGGCACTTGCTTCCAAATGCATGAATGAAGTGCCTCTGCATTGGGGACTATCTGAACCCCTTTGATGATGTGGTCCTGCCCATATTTTCTACACTGGTTGGCTAACCAGTTTATACCTCAACACATACCAACTAAAGTGACACTAAACTCAGAAATTCAATTATAAAAAAGCATTTAAGTACCTTATCTATTAAGAAAAATTTAGCTTATTTGTGTATCACTCAGCTGTAGGCCCTTGAGGGCTGCGGCACACCTATGTGATTTATTGCGTGGATCAAGCGATATTGTGCAAAACACAGATTCACATTGAAGTCAATGGAGGCTTTTCACACCTTTGCGTTGAGTTGCACGGACTAAATCACCCGTCGCACAAAAAGGTGCAGGAGCTATTTTCGGCCGGTTGTCGCACGGTTTTGGTTCCATAGATATCTCTATGCATTGAAAATCGTGTGGTTTTCACAGCAAAATCACGCAAAAAAAACCCCAAAACTAGTGCAACAAAACACGCGAAAGCAGCTCAAGTGCCTAGGTGTGAACCTGGCCTAAATCTTTGGATTGGCGAGGACACTGTCCTTCCCTCTGGAGGGTGGCTACATTTGTTCCCCATGGCCAATGTTTGTTTTGTAAAATAGCCAGAACTCCAAGCTCACTCCTGTGATGGACTACAACTGAACTTGAGATTGTAGTCCATCACGGGAGCAAGCTACTTTACAACATTTTTGTTAATAGTTAGGGTGCTTGAATGCATTTTAACATTTAACTCCTGATTGCAACTTTAAAGCAACAACAGAGCTTCTAAAACTAACTGTATTTAAGTTAGCATTATAAACATTTTAAAATCAATACTAAAAAGACAGTATCCGTGATTTTACATGTCCCACAATATTCCTATAACATTCATGGAATCTGTATTTTTAAAGTATATCTAAAGCAAAAACATTTCTGTTACTTTTGGATAGAGTGAGGAATATTTAAAACTCCTGTCAGGTGTTTTTTCCCTTTGGGGAGATTTCCATTTACTTCCTCTCCTGTAGACAAAAAAGGAAGTCTGAAGAAATCTCTCCAAAATGAGGGAAATCCTCTCCGTTGTCATTAATAGGGGTGTTCCCAATGGAAGATTTTACCTCTAGACTCATTCTGGTGACAACTGCAAGTTTTTGATTTTCCATCACTTTCTGTTCTGGTTACAGTGGCCAGCAGGACAAATACAAGAGTGAACATTACCAGCGGGAAAAAGACGGGTTCTAATTCTTCCCCACTCTATCGGTGCTGGCAGAGTGGTGAGAGCAAGGGTGAAGCTTTGTTGGGGCGATAAGACCATGAAAGGGGTGCTGTGCTTGCAGAGTAGTGGCGGTGAGGAGCTCTGGTGGGGTGATAAGATCAGGAGGGACGTGCTGTGCATGGGGGGTGGGGGGTGTACATTTATCAAATTCCTGACAGCCCTTTTTCCTATGCTGCCTAGCTCATGCCCTGCTTCTCCTCCCTCAGTACAGAAGCAGCTGGCGGCACTTGCAGCGTGGTGAGAGCAGAGGAATTGCAAGTTAAAGGGACTCTGTCATGAGAAACTTATAGTGACTGACTTGGCTGGCCTCCCTAAAATGCTAAATATCTGGCTATATCTACTGTTATTTTTAAAGTGACACTAAACTCCGGAGTTAAATCTTAAAAATGCATTCAAAAACCTTAACTATGAACAAAAATGTAGCTTATTTGTGTATCACTTGACTGTAGATCCTCAAACTACCTCTGAATTGTTGCCATCACTGTCCTTCCTTCTGGAGGGTGGCTACTTTTGTTCTCCACAGTCCCTGTGTGTGTTGTAAAGTAGTCACTGCTCTGAACTCACTCTCGTGATGGACTACAATCTCATGTTTAGTTTACTGATTTGTATAGAGATTGTAGTCCATCACGAGAGTGAGTTTGGAGCGGTGGCTACTTTACAACACACAGGGTCAATGGGAAACAAAAGTAGCCACCCTCCAGAAGGAAGGACAGTGTCGGCACCAATTCAGAGATGATTTGAGGATCTACAGCCCAGTGATACACAAATAAGATTGAACTTCTGAGTTTAGTGTGACTTTAAGTCAAAGACTCTAGAATAAGTTTGCTGAACATAATTGTCTTAATTCCTTATCTCTATACTTGTTTTGAGCCAGCAATTTAAACACTACTGAAGCCAAAGCATCAGTAGTGTTTAATATCAAAAGAAGAGTTCCAGTTTTTCATCCATAGTTACATAGTATTTGAGGTTGAATAAAGACATTAGTCCATCAAGTCCAACCTATTAGGATCTCATTCTAGGAGTACCCGTACCCCTGTATATTACGGTCCCTTAAGAAATCGTCCAAAAGTTTCTTGAACAATTCCACATTATTTGCTGAAATCACCGCCTGTGGCAGTGAGTTCCAGACCCTAACTGATCTTACTGTGAAGAACCCCCTTCGCCCCTTGTGCTGGAATTTTTTTTCCATCAATTTTAGGTGGTGGCCTCTAGTTTTTGTAACGGAGTTAATTTTAAACAGTTTATCGCTAATGTTGCTACCACCATTAAACATTTTGTACATGGAAATCATATCCCCCCTTAATCTCCTCACCTCTAATGTGAACATGTTTAAATTTAGTAGCCTCGTCTCGTAGCTCTGGTCCTCCATACCCCTAATTAGTTTGGTTGCCCTTCGCTGGACTTTTTCCAACTCAAGGACATCTTTTCTTAGTACTGGTGACCAGAACTGGACCGCGTACTCCAGATGAGGTCGAACCAATGATCTATAAAGTGGCAAAATTATAGACTTGTCCCTGCAATACATCCCCTTTTTAATACAGGACAAGACCCTGCTAGCTTTGTTTACAGCAGCCTGGCACTGCAAACTACCTTTCAGTTTGTGGTCTACAATGACCCCCAAATCCTTCTCCATTTCTGACTTCCCCAGCGGCATACCCATAATTGTATAACCCATTTGTTTATTTTTAATTCCAAAGTGCATTACTTTGCATTTATCGACATTATTTTATGACCGATTCCCTTTACAAAAGCAATCCAAAACATTGAGTAATAAATTAAAATGAGGTCAAATGTAATTTTATTAGATCAAATGGTTTTGAAGTACCTAATCGTGTACATTATTCTGTATCAGTGTATATGAATTCTAAGTAAATACAGCACATTATATTCAAGTTATATAAACAGAGCAATCAGCATTTTGTTCCCAACACAAATTACAGTAATACTAATACATGTGGCTTTCAGAAGGAAAGGAAACAAGACGCTGAGAGACTAAAGAGATGCCCTGATACCTCTGCTATATTTCACAGATGGAGACCTCCATCTGCTTTCCCCTGGGACAGCACATGGCCTGAAGTGCTCAGACCTAAGCACTTCCTGGTTTACACTAAAAAATTCTGGTGTAGGAAGAGACCAGAGCGCCTATTTTCTCTCACTCTGCTAATATGGCAGGAAGTCTACTGGTTGCCAAATCACATCCAGAAGCTACTGCCAGTGTTTGGGTGTTGCATTGGGCATGGGCTCAGGGTTACTGAAACAACTGTGTGATTGCACTTACAAAAGAGAAGAATGTAAATTTAAGGTTGCAGGCCTGCTTAAAGAAATATTGTTCCAAAAATAAACCTGCTGTGTAAAACAAGCAAATTAAACAACTGAATCAAGTGACAGAAGCAGCTATTTAAAACATCTTATACCAATCAGCAAAAAAATACATAAAAACTAAACAGTGCACAAAAAACCTTAGCATGCCAAGTTAGTAAAAAAGCACATTTACACAAAAAAAAAAAAACTATCCAAATGTGAAAATACAAAATGTTTCCATGATGTTTATGTTCTTTGTTGTCACCAGTGCATATAATACAACTCCTTAAAAGCGATGCTATCAACTTGGTGCTGCGCCCAGAGCTCAACACTCCACCACCTTCTGGAAAGCAACTCACAAAAAATAGACCTTTCATTACAAATGGTCAAAAGCACTAGTGGTATGAATTTAGTGAAGTACAGTTTAGTTTTGATGTATATTTCCGCTTGAAGAAATGCTGTTCTTTCATAATTGATGTCTTTTGTACTGATTAATGAACCCTTCACACCTTAGATATATTCTCAGGTAACACACATACTTTTGATTTGAAGTGCCACCACAACAGTGCTACATTCACTGACAAGGAATGAATGGTGATATAACCTGTAGAAAAAAAATCTAATGCTACAGAAATGCAGCAGCTGCCAACAAGTGTATACAGTATGCTGGTTCCAGGGCAGTGAAAAAATTAATTCTCCTCCACTGTTGGTGACACAACCTAAGCAAAACCAGTATGCAGCTACTCTCACAGGTGTCGCCTGCAATTTACTTTCTCCATATTGTGAAAACTGGAATCAACCTACAATGAGTGCACTATGCATTTTTCCATACGACAAAACCCGTATAACCTTTAAGCTCTTGACCAGTATAAATTCTGTTCATTCCCTCCATAGAAATGCATTTTGTTATTCCAAGAGCTATGTAAAACACAGCAGCTAAACTTCACCTTTCATCAGAACACTGAAAGCAATGACAAGTGATTGCTGATTGGTTGTTACAGGTTACTGCGCTTTTCACATTTCTCTTTGCTACATAAAATGAAGACCTGCAGTCCTTCTTACCCATCAATCATAAATCAGTACAGCCGAGACAAAACACAAACAGAGGTTTCATGCTGCAAACAGGGCAATGTGATTTTTAAGGAAGAACAAACATTTTTTTCTGCTAAGTCTATTTATGAAAGAAATACAGGACAGCAGTGTCAAGAATGGTCCCCATCACAGCTTTTCAGACAGGTATGAGACAGGAATCAGAGCAATTCAAGCATTAATTCAGCTGTTGTTTCTCCAAGGATGTATAGTATTTACAAATGCAAGCCATACTTTGGTCAACAGCTGGCCACTGACAATCTGTTGACAAGTACAAAGCCTTGAGCGCTTTGAATAGCTTGTTCAGATCTCATTATCTCTGCACCCTAGAGCTGTTTAGCAGAATATGCTGATTCACTCAGAAGGACCTCAGCTCTGCTTGGAAACCCGTACATGTCAAAACAGCTGCAGAGTTGGGCTAGGTTTTGAATCCACAGGACCTTACACCAATATCACAGCAGAAGCTTACTTCGAAATTTGATCATCAGGATTCATTTGGCTTCTTGCTTATTTTATCTGCATTAATAAAGCATTTAACACCAAAATAAAACTGAGATCTGACATAAATCTAGACATAACTAGACTTACTAGTTACTTGATTATGTAGCTTGATAAACTGTAATCTGCAAACATTACATGTTCTTACAATATGCTATACAGCTATGTGCCTGTATTCCTTTATTGTGAGACTGGCCTAAACCATCAATGCACCATATACCAACTACAGTACACCATATGCCAATTAGAATTAAAAGGGAATTACAGTTTAGGCTGTGCCATTTCCAAAAATTTCACAAAATGAATGATGACACCTGTGCCATAGTCCGTGCTAGTGTTACCTCTGTGTTTTCCTCATGCAAACTAAAGATGATTTAAACCCCAAGGCTTCATTCACATGGGACGTGTTGCCTTGTACAACACACACACACAGGAATCCACCATGTATATGTCCAAGGCTTAAATGCTTGATTTTGTCTAGAGAAATATTTAAAAGCAGTTTTACTCCCCTTATTCCCCCGTACCTCTGGCAGCTAGTGATCTCCTCTCCGATGCTCCGGATTGAAGACAAGCCCTCTGTATTCTCACTTACAACGCAGAACTGCAGGTGCTGTATTGTACATGATGACACGAGAAGGCAAAGGGAATGGGCTTCAGTGGACTGGTCGCATGGGAAAAGGTAAGTAAAACTGCTTTTAAACCAACCCCTTTACAAAATCGTACATTTATCCCATGCAAAGCAATTGGAGTCTAACTTCCAGGAAAACTCTTGATTTTACCCAAAGTTCAGTCCACCTTCTGCAAAAATGTAATAAGTGCACCTACAATAATAAAAGTAAATAAAAAAAATTAAATGTGAAAATGTTTGCTTTGAAGCCTGCAAATCACTGCAATGCACAGGCTTCTGCAATGTTTACATCCCATCCCTAGATCTGTATAGAGGTATGGATCTCTGGTTTTGGGGATGAAGGAAGTAAATAATGGACTAAAGTGAGGCAACGTCACCGCACTTGTGTGGCATTTAATTTCCCGGGAGAACAACATACTTATCTGTGAATCAATCTAAGGCATACTAAGCCTTTAAAGAAAAAATACAGGAATTGTAAAAACTTTCTCTACCTACCCCCGCACTACAAGGTTTACATGCTAGTGCAAGCCACTAGACCATTTCTTGCAGCCTCTTCTCCCCTGGGTTCACTGACTTGCATTAGACATGAGGATGCTGAGGGACATTCCAGAGCCAAACGCTGAGGGGAAGAGAGGCCAGTGTAAACCGATGCAAGCCCGAGTATGAATTGAGTATATCTTCTTTATTCCATCCCCTAGAGAAAAACAAGCACTTAACACGTGCAGTGTGAGGGTATCCCCACTGCAAGGGAAAGTTTTGATATGTGCAGAGTTCTTCTTTCAAGATTATATGAGGACTACTTTATGTACTGCTGATCACATGCATTTTGTCTGCAGTTTACCACTCTCTTACCTGCATCAAAAATGCAGGTGATGGCACCAATAACATGAGCGTTACAACAGGACTGTACCGCTATGATGCAATGACCTATTCAACCAAACTGGACATCAGAAGCCTGCATGTCCAGATACAGATGAAGGCAACGGAGAAAATACACAAGAAATTCTTACTTGTACTGTTGATGATCCTTTGTGCTCCTGGTTTTGGCCATAAACCTCTCAGCAAGTTTTTCCAGATTACGGGAATACTCAGTCTCAATTTCTGATTTCTTTCGGAAGAAGTCCTGTAAATCCTGGAGAAGCTGAACTCTCATCTCTGTCTGTTGCTCCAAGCATTTCTGTTGTTCTACCAGCTGAGCTCTAATCTCTGCAAAGAGACACAAACAAATATGAAGTCTTAAACAACAAGCTTATATCATATCACTGCAGAAAAAAAAGGAGTGTTGGTAGCATTATTAATATAATGACATATTTAAAGCCTATGCTCAAGCAATTTGGAGAGCTCTTAGGGCTAATTTTGCCCAACTGTCTCTGACAATCCCTTAAACAATTTTTCACCTTGGTTCCCTCTACTCTACCTTATCTGTGAATCAATCTCACATCTCTTATGAGAGTCATTTACCTATTTTTACTGTTTACTAACTTCCTGCAAAAAAAAAAAATTACATCTCATGGCTTGGACAAATACAAACATAAACCAGGAGACATCTTCCAATATCACCAAATTAAATCCTTTATTCAAGTATTAGCAGGCACCACATAGGACTAGTCCTCGCTTACAGCTTTCAAAAATTCTATAAGTCTATTAGACCATTATCAATGCCCTGAACCCTTTCATATATTTACGGTTACTTGCCCCAATTCAAAGCATGTCTCCTTCTTACAAGCTAAAATGGGAATTTAGCAAAGCTATTTTGCCGGAAAACTGGAGCCAGATTTGGGCCACCATGGCCAAAGAGCTTGAGTCACCTAATGGCTGTGGAATCAAACTATAAACTTCTTCTCCAATGATACCTGGTCCCCCTAAGGATAACTTGCACTGTCCCTACCTTTCCTTCACTCTGCTTTTGGCGCTGCCAGGTTGAAGGCTTGTTTTAGCATATATGGCAGAAATGCCCAAAAGGGAAATGCTTTTGGATCATGGTTTACCAACTACTCTACACATCACAAAGATCTGAATACAAAACCTGAAATATGTACTGTACATCAATTTAAGTTGGTCACCCAGATCTTTACAAAAGCCCAAAACAGTGATAGCTAGAGCATGGAAGACCCCCATAATACCCTTTGCAAAAGTCAAGCACCAGGTTTCTGAAGTCCTATGTTTAGAAAAACTTACAGCTATGCAAACTGACAGAAATTTTGGAAAATGTAGTTGTTCTACTTCCCCTCTCACCTTCCACAGGGACTGACTATGTGAACCCCCACCTATCGCAACAAATTTTCTGGTCCTCAATATGTGGGTTGCCACTCAGATCTCAGTATTTGTCTCTGCGATATTTTTATTACGTTTTAAACATGTAAAAATACATCACAAGAAGACATTGACATTCTTGAATCACCTATAAGTACATTTGAACTTTGTAGGTGTGTATCAAAAAACATAATAGGTACCATATCGTGTGCTGACATGGCACTGAAGTATAATGACAAGTAGGAGTTCCTGTATTTTTAATAAGTGGTTACCCTGATACCATTTCCTCCCCCCATCTCTACCCTTTCCCGCTTTTCCTATACCCTCTTTCTTATATCCCCTCCTTTTGTTAGTTCCCTTCTTTATCCCCTTGCCCCTGTTTTATGTTCTACTTACCTACCACTGGCAGCCCGAACTCAACAACCTAAACCTCTTTATCTGTTATTCTTACTACACAAACTTCATCCTGGCAAAAATGTGCGAAAAGCTTGGTTTACTATGCGTCGCAAACAGATGGTTAATTCCTGCAAATTTTGTAAAAAATTCCTACTGATTGTCCTCATAAGTATAATCTGTCAAAACACCTCTTTAAAAATTTGAAATAAAAAATTGAATGAAAAGGGCACTCTATAACTTCGCCATAAATGGGTGGAAATTTTCAGATAATATGAACATACTTTATGCCATTATAAGATTATTTACCAGTGTCCCCAGAATTATCATATTGGTCAACCACAAAATAAAATAAACTAGCAGCTTTGGCATCACTAGGGATCTAGTAGGTTAACTTTTACTGGTAGAGATGGACACATCTGCAGGTAAACCAAAAGACATGCTGGTAGGTAAATTGGCTCCACTCTAAAAAGGTGCCCATACACGTTACGATTATCGTATGCGATTGACTTTTTGTACGACAATCGTAACGTAGGTATAAAACACTCGACCGATAGTACTGTACAATCGTACGACTTTTGACGGTCAAGCATGTTTGAAAACTTTGGGTCGATCGTACGATGTTCGTATTGGTTGGTGGCGTTTCCGTCCGTCAAAAGTCGTACGATTAACACTGCGCATACGAACATAATTGCGGTCAATTACAGCAAGTCGTCCAGGTGTTTTTTTTTTTTACTACAGCTGATTGAACTTTTCGATAATCAGGGCAGGATGGGGCCGTCGTACCAAAATCGTACGACGGTTCGATCGTACGAACAGTTTCGTCCAATAATCGGAAGGTGTTTGGGCACCTTAAGTTGGACCTCTATGTATGCATGTGAGATAGGGACCTTAGCTTGCAAGCTTCTTGAGGGCAGGGACTGATGTAAATGTGCAACTATGTAAAGTGCTGCGTAAATTGTCGGCGCTATATAAATACCTGAAATAAATAAATGTATAAACAGTTTTACACTATCTGAAGGGGCGCTCTGTCTGTTGATCACAGTGCAGATTTGTGAAATCTAATTGGTCACCACAGAAGGCCTGCCCTTCACAACATGACAGGAATCCATGGCTAAGCACACTTAACAGCAGCATGTGCAGTTTAATTAGCTGACCTTTAGCACACCCTTGCATGCATAAATATCAGTGCTGGGTACTGCTGTGTAACTAGTAGTCAACTGTGCAGCATGTGTGGATGCAGATTAGCCAGCCCCCGAATGCCTACTATGTCATGCAGGGGAGTAGGGAGTCACAATGTAGCCATGCAGTCACCCTGCCTTCAGGAAGCACCATTGTGATTAAGCCATGGCATGCTCTCTTTTCTTTCAGGCGTCTCTGGCCTGATTACAATATCCAAATAATAACTTTAACTAGAGGACCCTGCACACTCAAGATGAAAGCTCCACTTTTTCTTTTTATCTGGGCTTTACAACACAGTCTGACTTTGCACAGCTGAAAAGCAGATGTTAACTGATCCCTGGCAGCATAGGCCAAAAAAGAACACTGTATATACATCAACAAGCACATGTTACCCCAACACCACTGCAACAATGGTTTCAATGTGTCAACATTATCACTTGGTTTACCTGCCATTACAAGTCTTTTGATTTATATTAGCAATGGAGAAGAAAGAACATTAGTATACAAGGAGAAGATTTGAACTTGAAAGTGGGAACCCAAGTAGATGGTCTTACTATGCAGTTGGGCTGGCTATTAACAACCTTGACAGTTTTTTTACATGCTCTGGAACTGAACGCTGCGGTGTATACTAGAGCCCGAAATACCATTGGAATACATTGGACGCAGTTTTGATCCGGTCTGTAACTGCTCTGCTCTTGGAACGCGCTTGGTGTGAACAAGGCCTGAGCATCTCATTTTACATCTCAGCACTTTAGAGCTTAAGCAAACAACATCTGCACAAAGCAGACACTTATTAATAAGCTATAATATAGTTAATGTATTTTTTCATCTGGTACAAGAAACAAGTCTGATCCATCTGAAATAAAAAGGTGATATAAAGTTCCCATATGAAGTTACCACATCAGCTTAATCTCATGGCCTGGAAAAAAATTAACATTCTTTCAAATTCTGCCTTCTGTAACTTAATCTGCCAGTTGGCAGAGGCTACATGGCATGTGGTAGCTTTTATGTGGTGCTTGTATTCCTAAATAAGGTGGGCAACAGCAACATGGGTGCTCATTTGTCTTTCTAGAACAAGTATGTTCTAGAAAAGCTTCAGGCTCAGTAGATACTGCTCAAAGAATCTCATGCTTCAGTGTCTCTTGGCTGCTCCCAGATTAAATACTGGTTGAAAGAAGAAAAAGAGCTCAAATTTGTATTTGTTAAGAACACACTGCTCTCACCATCAATATTGTCCTAACAAATGAACTGCTATTCTAGGCCAGTATTTCGCAAACATTTTTTTAAATCCCAAAAGCATAGGTTGTCAGAGTTGACACTTAAGTCTGCTTACATTTTTTACACCGTTTTTTTTTTATTTTGCTGAAAGGAGTGACCGCACAATGTCGATTTTAAGTTAAAAAAAAAAATGGAATTAAAAAAGTACTTAGTCTAAGTAGTATGGATATCACACCTTTGTTCTACCTGTTAGCCCTTAAAGTGACCTTGTGTTGACCTTTCTTAAACCCACCAAGCCAGCTCAATACACACAAGCAGCTACCTGAAGGGTTTAATTTGCTGTGTATTGTAATGTGTCAAAGTAAATGTGTTATGCAGCATTTAGGTGATGCTTGGTGAAAGCATACCAAAGTACCAAAACTGTGTACCTGGCAGCGCCCTTCCCCCACTGGGAAAAGCATCAGAGGGCTATCTGAAGAGCAGCCTGGAAGTCCTATTATCATTGGAAGGATTAAAAAAATGGATTTATTGCAGGTAATTTCAGAGAAACAATGGCTACTTGTTACACAAGACATTGCTAGTACCAAGAATAAAGCAGAAAAGGCGCCACTAAGCCCTTGCCTTCACAAAGATCTAAAAATTACTTTTTGCCTTATGAGACACAAAAAGGGACACACACTGAGAGCTTAATGAGCAGCTCGGCAGGATGCTAATGTCTACCATTGTTCTCCAATATTTCCTACCATGTTATTTAATGTCCTTACACACAGCAAAATATGCCGTTAGAAACACTTGTTGCCTGAACAGCTTTAACTACAAAACTGTCTTTTATCCCTTAATGTCAAACCAATCCAAAGGAAAAGTTGACAGAAGTACTGACTTTGGCAATGGAAGAAATAAAGCTTTGTTTAGTTCCTGCAGAACATATACTGTGTATTGGACCATATCAACCAGATTGAAACGTTCATTGTTCAGCTATCAGCAGAGGTGCTGTGTGACGTGGTGGTGTCAACTAAGCCAATTGCCCTGTCTGTGCATTGTAAATCGGATGTAAAAGACTTCTGGTATGGCCCAGCATTTAGACTGTGCTGTCAATGCAACAAGGGTCCCCATAGAAGGGATTCTCCCCCACTTTCAGTCTCAGAGACAATGGTTGCTAGGACAAATGGAGAGAGTGAATCTCCCCAGCAAAGAGAGACATCAATATAAAAATTGCAAACCATTTCCCATTCTATCTACAACAACAACAAAAAAGAAAGTTTTGGCTTAAAGTACTATAAAGTCCATTGCCCCTTTTGAAGTCAAATTGGGATAACCCCTGCATTATACTTGTCAGATGTTCCAATTCACATAGAATAGCATTTAAAAAATTGCTGCTCACATTAAAGTGCTTTTTACTTGCTTAAAAATCCAACCTAGCTTCCCTTTATTTAATATTAAAGAGGGGTGGTGGAAAGCTATGTTTACTTTAATTAACCCTGGCTGTACTGTGCTGGCAGATTTAATTAGCAGCTGTAAACTAGATTTGAACACTGTCCTAACAAAGGGTTAAAAACTTTGGAGGCACTGTATGTTAATGAGAGGACACTCAGTCTGTTCCTCAGGTGGTCCCTCTTCTTTTCACTGTCAAACTGCTCAGTGTAGCCTGGAATTTGCACAAAGGCCTTCACCAAAGAAAACAGCTAAAAAGTAAGGAATATGTTTTTTAAATCTATTTAGGTATGCTGTGTGCACATAACATATAGGAGGGGTTTCTCAAATTTGACGGCAAAAGTGGAACTACACTTTCAGACACATGAACCGCTGTATAGCTCATGCATAGATTACCTTAAAGTGACATTAAAGTCAAAAATTTTTTTCCCTCCCCCAATGTTAATTAAAGCACTTACCTTAAATGATGTTTCTTAATCCGATCTTCTTCCCAGTCATCTGTCCGATCCAGCACTGACTCCTCTGTCCTTGCTGGCACTTCCTGTCCCACGGTATCTGCATGCGGGTGCACGCATCCATATACTTACCTTGTGTCTCTCGTCTCCCGCCCGAAAATGTGAACTGAACAAGCGCCCGCCCCAAGATGCTTTGCGGCCGCCCGAGATTTTTCAAATTTTCGGACGGGAGCGCGCGGGGAAGACACAAGTATTAACCTCTTTTAAAGCGGGTTTTTTTTTTTTTTTACACTTTTTGCACATATCTACTGCTTGCCAGCAGTAGATATATGCAAAAAAAGAAAAAACAACGGAGGGTTTAATAACCCTTTAAGTGAATGTTACAATATATGAAAAGAAAAAACTGGATGCTATAGACAACATTGTCATCTCTTTAAGAAATGTTTATACATGTGTACAAAATGAAACAAGTAAAAGCTTTTTTGCCTCCTAATACACACGTTGGTTATCCCTTCAACCGTAGGACAAAAATGCTTTGCAGTCTTTTTTTTTTTTTTATGTAAACAGACATGTAATTCTTAGTTGTGTTATGACTGCATCTCAAGGGAATACTACGACAGCCGGCACACCAGAAGCAGCAAGAAAATTCCAACAAACACAAAGAGATCAGCAAACTTGCCAAGTTTAGAATAAGTTCAGTAATGGCTTTGGCTAAAAGGCCTATGTTAACAAAAAGGACGATGTCAATGAAAAGCTAGGCCAAGCCATAACTGAATGACTGTTCACACTGCAAAGTTATTCTGTTAAATGAGTCACAGCCCAAGCTTCTAATTATTTTCCTTTTAAACTGCAGAGAAGAATGAAGCCTAGCGAAAAAACCAAGGAGGTAAATCTTTCAAACCATTATGTGCTACAAATAATTCACTGAGCCAAGACAGCATTATAAAAGAGAGAGGCCATATTAATTGAAATGTTAACTGACAAGGCCAAAGAAAAATAAAAAGCAGAGTTGTTACTTTTTACCCTACTATAATTACGTAAACATTTACAGTTCAGTATACCTTCAAAATGAATGCCGATAACTCACTTTCCTCTACTAGCCCTCGTGTATCTTTTCCCACCAATGTACCACAAATGATATAGATAGCAGCGGTGCCTTGTCTGCCTGACTCAACAAAGATGTGAAAATATCTTTTGAAATAATATAAAAATAGGAAAATTCCCACTATTCTTGCAAGTTTATTAAAAGTGGGGAGTGAGGGATGTGACTCGAGCAGTGAAGTACTTCGTCACATCATCTGCCGCTCCTAATGCCCATTCATCGAATGCCTTGCATTTTTAGAATAAAAGGCATTCTGTAATTTAAGATATTACATCACATTCCTGCCCCTTCCTTTTCTCCTCCAATCACAGAATGCCTTGTATTTTTTTGAAAAATACAAGGCGTTTTGTGAATGGGCAAGTAGGGAGGAGGGGCAGGTGATGCGACTGGAGCACTTCACTCGAGTTGTATCCCTCACTCCCTCCCAGCATTATGTGCAGGAGATGGCATGCTACAAGGTCAGATGTTTATACTGAATATTTTTCCCAAAAGTTTGTCATTAAGCCATCGTATTAGGTCTCACCCTTGAATTTTCATTTTCTTCTTTGTACTACAAGATATACAACAGTAGACTGCCACTCTTGTTGCCCTGATAATTCGGTTAGGGGTGAGGTCTGAGCTAGACACTTAAAAGGGGAACTATGAGTTGAGTGAAAATCACTCATCCTCATAGTTCGAACCGACATGCGACAATGAAACTGACTGGAGGAATGGACGCAGGAGGGGGCGGGTACAGCTGGATCTGCCTCTAGATAGGCAGAGCCAGCTGTCACTCACACAGCTGGGTGGATCTCAACAGCATTGTCGGGAGTCGTCCCGGCTGCGGCGGTCTCAGTATACCGCGAGCTGTAGCTCTCTATACACTGAGCTTTGGGTCACGGGAGGACGCTAGTATATGTTCTCCTGTGACCCTTAAGAGAACTATGGGGAAAAACACATACCCCGCAGTTCTCTTTTAAGTATGGAGAATTTTTAAGAAATTTTAAGTTAATGGGAGTTTCAAGCAGCTGGTATCCATCTAGGACGTAAAAATCTAATTTGTGTAGATCTTCCTTTTAATACGACTGCTGTCAAGAGAAAATTGGCGGACAGCACAGTGGCTTAGTGGTTAGCACTTCTGCCTTGCAGCACTGGGGGGTCTCCGGCGTGGGTTTTCTACAGGTACTCCGGTTTCCTCCCACACCCAAAGACATGCTGGAAGGACATGCTGCCTCCCACACTTCTTGTCTTAATTCGCCCTGTAAGCCCTTGAGAGACTGTAAACTCCTTGAGGGTAGGGACTTATGTGAATGTGCAATGTACAGCAGTGTGTAAATTGCCAGCGCTACATAAATATTATAAATAATTTACAAGTTTTCTAGTACCATAACTCCTTAGGGCCCATGCACATAGGAATTAAAACACTTGCATGTGGGTGTTTGGAGGTCATTTCTAAATGCACGTGGTGGCATGTAATGCTTTGCTATAGCCTAATGCACACCTAGATGTTTAGCAACATCCAGGTGCATTCAGTCCAGTTGCGTTTACACAATTTCTGTACCCAGTGACCATTGAGCCTCGTTTTAAGCGGGTAAGCTAGTACATGGACAGCTGCTGGAGACTGTGCTGTCCCTTTTGTGATCTTGTACTCAACAGGAAGTTCAGGGACATGGAGCTGAGAGAGTAGGAGCTAGCTGTTTATAAACTGTATGACTAAGTGCTTGGGAAATAAGTTAAAGAAATACTTTGCTAGCAGAAGTATATGCGATTGATCTGAATTCATTATTGAAAAGTGTATGAGATTTTAACCTGCTTTAAGATTTGCATAAAACTTCAGCATCTACTAATGGTTTTGATACAAGGTTTTTCACTGACTATAACCTCTGCTTTTTTTCATCATGTCAAGTTGGAATTGTCTGTGTTTACATTAAAACTTTCCTATAAAAAAATCAATCGATTTCAATAAAACGTAGCAATGCTTTTCAATAATCTGAACCAGCTGTATCTCATCAGTGCTTTAACAGATATTGGTACAAGAAATCTTATACCCGCACACATTTTCTCTCCACCCTGTATGGGATTAGGGTCAGATTGTGCAGGTTGTGTAATAGTAACAGAAACACAGCAGCTCTGAGATCACGTACATTCTGATGAAAGCAATCTTTGCCAAAAATTGTACTTGTACAAACCAACACTAAAGCGCACTACCGTCAGACAGACAAGTTCCAGTGCTGTACATCTGTACAAATGTTTGGTTTAAACGGAGTGAAACAAAAGGCAGTGTACATAGGAATTTATAGTAATACCTCTGGAATGAAATAAAGTAAGGATACACTAGATTAAATAGAAAAATGCATTTGAAAACGGAAAGGTAACAGGATAGATCTTCCATGTTCTTTAGCTTATATCACAAAGCTGTGCTAAAGTCCTGCAGCTAAACATTTCTAAGAGTTGTCTTTTATTTCAAAATTGTTTTGCCAAAAAACTCTTCCCCCAAATCCTAGCAATTTTTCCCCTCTTTTTTGTACACTGCATGGCATGGAGTGATTATTAGTGGGCATCCAAGGAACCCAGAAAAAGCTGTGGCAGCGATGGTGGTAGTGTAGAACAAACAGCCAAAGGTACTGGACCTATCATCACTGGGGGGCGGTGGCATTATAGTGAAAATCAACCCACTCCGTGCAGAATTTAGTTCAGCATTGAAGTAGCATTAAGGTCTGGGCGTTTTTCTACCTTAATGCATTCTCTGCATTAAGGTAAAAACCGCCCAGTACCTTTTTCTCTCCCCCTTCTCCCCCACAATTACCCGTCAGCTCCTTATCACTGCCGCTGGTCCCGAAGCGATCCCCCCATTCCCTGTTCTTCCTGGTTGTAGGGAGAGGATACTGATGGCAGAGGAGCCATAAGCATCTTCTGCCAATCAATCAAACTGAGGAGGGGCGTGGCCTGCCGCAGGGCTGTGTGTGTTTATGGGCGCACACAGTCAATGCAGGCACGAGCACGCACGGGTGCCTTCACAGCAACTGCTTAGCTGATGGCGGCACCTGTGCAGGGAGCAGGGGGATGAGCGCTGCGGGGACCCACTAGAAAACTAGGAATTACATTTTTTTAAAGTAAAAAAAAACCCATAACTTTAATATCACGTTAAATCTGAACTCCAGGCAAGCAGCTAAATACAAAATTTGTGAACAGTTTTATCTGCCAAAGGATTTGTAAAACTGACCAGCTATTTTTGTAATTCTGCTACAGTAAAACGGACAAATGTACTTTCAAGTTCAATTTTCAAAGTACATTAAAGCAGGCCATACTCCAGTAGAATTCGTTTTCCCATTATTCATTTGTTCAATTTCGTTAATGAGGTGAAAATCACTGATCATTTGCGCCTCTAGTAACAAAACACAAAGATTGAAGGAGCCGAACGGACAATTTTTCTAACAGTGAATGTGGTTTTCCTTTGGGAAACTTTATTAATTCCAAAATCAAATGTTGGAATTGAACAACATTTATCAAGTCTCTGATGGCATTATCGAATGCTCTGACCTGATTTTCATATGAAGGTTGTACAAAAATCTACTAGTACATGGCCAGCTTAGTGGTATTAAAGTCAAAAGGTTTTTAAAAAATTTCAAATGTTAATCAAATCACTTACAATGGATACTGCTCCTAGATGTTAAAAAAGTGTTAGGCTTCCTGCTGGTGCCCTGAGCACTGGCCCTTATATCCTGTTTTAGGGTAGCCTATGTAGCCACCCTTGTGTGTGCACTAGTAAGCTGTGCATGCCTCTACAAACACACAGGCACATCAAAGCAAGACACTCCCCTCTTCCCTCCAAGCTAGAAGATGGACAGCATCTGGAGACTGTGCTATGCCTTGATCCCGTGATCGTGTACAGGAGAGAAAGTTCAGGGAAGCAGAGCTGAGAGAGTAGAGAGTTGGAGCGAGCTGTTTTGAAACCTGAGGAATAAGTGATTGGAGAAAAAAAATTAAAGAAATACTTTGCAGGGCAATTTATATTTATTTTTTCTGCATGAATTATTGAAAACTGTCTGAGTGTTTAATAATTGAGGGCCACACTTCTACTCACTGTTGGGGGAGGATGAAAATAAAGCTACAGCTCAGACCAGGCTGCAGTTTGGAGAGGATGAAAACAAAGCTACAGCTCAGAGCAGGCTGCAGTTTGGAGAGGATGAAAACAAAGCTACAGCTCAGAGCAGGCTGCAGTTGTCCTACACAGGTAAGTACCTGGGGTGGGGTCTAGTCGTTTACAGACTTGGGAGTAGGACAGCGTCGTCTCCCTAAACTAATGAGTTCTGTAACGCAGAGGATGAAATAAACCTAACATCAAGGCAGATTCTGACATGTATGCTATTTATGTGTATTTAACAGAATACAGTATAAAAGTAAGGAACACAGTTAAAAAGAACACACAGATCCTACCTGGAGTTCAGCACTATATTAGGACAGACCATAAAAGGTGGCAATAAATTCATGCAGCATTCAGAAGTGAGTCAAATTTAAAAGGTACTCACAGGAGAGAGTAGTTGGCAGTGCAGGCAAGATTTGATCATGCTTTAAAACCTTGATCTCCCAGTTCGAACATGAGCACTGTGTAATATCATTTAAAAAAACACAGCTGTTGCTTCAGGTTGTAGTGCCGAAGTGACCTGAACAAGCAAGGGCAGCTATTTTGCCTCCCACAGTTCTAGAGTAAATCTGGCTTTGTTTGGTAGGTCTGTGACAAGGCAAATAATTCACTTGCATTAGTTTTACATTAGCAGACAAATATTTGTTATTTATGCTGTGTGTACAATATCTGAAAGCAGTTTACAGTTAAAGCAGCCTACACAACCAGAAAGAACTTCTATGTACTTTTAAACTCCGGGGATTATCATCCTGGTATGTATATTGCAGGAAGCTCCCATTCAGTAGGTCACAATAAGTGTATGGCAGATTGTGTCTACATCTGCTAGTTTCTACAGCTGGAAGGACACGTGGCAAGTACTGTAATACTATCCATCCCTATAGTAAAATAAACAGACTGAAAACAAAATGTATGCCCCTAGTTCTCCTCTGCTTAGTTTATCAGCATTTTAAATTAAAATTAGATTGAGAAAGAACAAGTACACATGCAAACATAAATAAGAAAAAGGACACAAAATAAAACTTCACTTCCATTTTTTTATTTTTCGGTCACTTTAAAACACAAGGACACTGGAATTCAAGCAAAGTTAACAGGTATCTTTCTGTACTTGCATAACATGTACCTGGCCTAAATAAGGGAAATGAAAGCAGCCACCACACCTAAGGACTGGTAAACTGCAAGTAAAAAAGAGAAGTTTATTTTTAGGGTTTACATATAAATTTACGTTAAATTACAGGATCCCCCTTCCAAAGGAATTATATTTTTGGGATGCATTCTAAGACTCTTGAAACCCCTAAAAGGTTTGATTACAATAATGCTCAGGAGAGGATAATGCAGGCAGATTCTCTCACCAAGCAGTCAGTATTGCAACACATCAATTTAGCTAGAATTAAAAAAAGGCAATAAAGTTTGCTAACATTAGTGATGTATTTAAATAGATGCTATTTTTTATTTTACAAAATTTTATTTTAACAAAGAATAAACAGAGATATTAAGTACACCAAAGATAGTACAAGTAAATATAGAAAAGGTGTTAATCACGACATTAGACATTGGGAAGCCATATAGTATATCAAGAACACAAACTGAGCAAGTAGAAAGCATGTCGGTCCCGACCAAACCCATTATCAAATGGCATTAAGGCATGTTTTAAAGCATATGTGGGTCCCACTAAACCATTTGGACCCAGAGTAAAAATCCGGAACCACTTCGAACAGGATGCATGAGCAGGAGAGTAGATAGGCACAAGAGTGCCCATCTCCTCGCAAAGTCCTAACACCCCTGTGCACCACCCGCACCCACTAATGATACATGAATGAAATGCCAGTCTAAGAAGAGAGAGGAGAGAGGAAGACAAACCCAATAGAGAAGACATACAAAAAGAAAAAGATAATACTAAAAGAAAAAAAGGAGATTAGGAAAGAAAAGAAGAAGAGGGCAGGAAAGCCGGGGACCACAAGCAGTGGGATCGCCCAGACTAGTAGACCCAATCTCAGCAACAAGTGGTCAAATCCACGAGATCTGAGATAAGTCACCCAGGGAGAACAAAGTTAGTGCAAGTATCATTAGGAATAGCAGCGAGTTTCTTGTTAATCATGGTGCCTGTACTTCCTGGTTTTACTTCCTAAAAACTCAAAGTAGGCTGACGCCAAGATCTAGACATCATCTGTTTGGTAGCTAAAAAAAAGATGGTATTTTTTTCTCAACAAAACTGTTTTTCAGTTTTAATGATATCCAAATTGGTTTTTACTGTTTTTACTGTGCACTTTTTTTGATCAGACATATTAAATGTAAAACAAAGTATGGCTGTAACATTAAACAGCCTGTAGCTTTTCAGATAATTATAAAAAGTGACAGCAGCACATGCCATTTCATGTTAACTTTGTAGTGAAGTTACACTGTCTTGTTCACTCATTTGGTGGTACAAATAAGGACAAAGCTCTATGTGCCCCATAACATTGGCATGATATGGGGAACAGTGAAATACTTTGCTAAACAATGCAACATTATATCCACCACTGCAATAAAACACATTTCACATACTTCTTAATTGAGGCTGCTTTCACACCAAAGGATAAGCGTAGCCAGGCGATTTACAGGTGTTTTTGGCACATTTGCGTGTGCATTTTGTAAGCGTTTTTATGCACTACTTTTAGTACCGGAGCAGAATCAAGCATTTCTGGCCCCATAGACTTTTATTTGGGAATAACTGAAAAAAATGCATAAACAAACGCTTCTCAAGCTTTTTTCAGGCGCTTCCAATAAAGTGGCCAAAACACTTGATTCTGCCTGAAAAGAAGCTTATGTGCTTTTCAAGCTACAGGTGTTTTGCTACGAGAGACAGAAAACTCAAATCTGAAAAGGGCCAATCTCTTGAGTGTTGTAGCACTTAGGCAATGGAGTTACAAAATGCCAAGATGTGAATGGGGCCTAAACCAGTGCAAAGTTTAGTAACCTATATCATCAGGGGTGTGGAAATTTTTTTTAAAACTACTTGTCCAAGGGCTAAAGTGGGGGCCAAATCTACTTGTCCTTCACGACAATCTACTTGTCCCAATACAAAAAATAGTTTTAATCAAAACTAAGGATGCACCAATACCGTTTTTTCGGTATCGAGTACCGATTTTTTGCTTTCGGATCTCGCTGACACTGAATACTAATACCGGTGCTTCCGCTGGCATGGAGCAGGCTTCCCTGGTAATCAAGAACCCGGGCAGCGGGTAATGACATCCCGCCCAGGTTCCTGATTGCCACGGAAGCCGGCTCCATGTTGTTTGGCCTGCTTGATTGTGATTGGCCGGGAAACCTGCATCCCGGTCAATCAGGAAGCCGGGTGGCTATTAATGACCTGATTGACCAGGAAACTGGCTCGATGCTGATTGGCCAGGAAGCCGGCTTTCCAGCAAATCAGCAAGGAGCCAGCTTCCCGGCCAATCAGAAAACCAGGAGGCAGGTCATTACTTGCCGCACGGCTTCCTGATTGCACGGGAAGCTGGCTCCATGTTCTCCTACGACACTACCAGTCAGAGAAAATTTTCATCTGGCCGTAAGTTCCAATATCGAGGAAGGTATCGGAGCATTTGGGTGAGTACGAGTACCCACCCAAATACTCGGTATCGGCACTGATCTGTATCTGACCACGTTGACCAATGAGTGCTTGCAATTTGCGAGCAAAATTCAAAATGCATAGGGGAGGACTGTGCTGGACAGCAGTAGGGGTACAGATAGTACACCCATACTGGCGGAGGGGAGGGATTGTTCGCCGAAAGGTAAGTATAGCCAGGGGGGTGGTGGTTTGGGAGAGACGGGGCCAGATTTCATCGGGTAATTTTAATTTTTCCATATTACCTGGGAAAATGAACTTACCCTTTAATGCACATTGTGTGTGTGTGTGTGTAAGAGAATTCTGGCTACCACCATGGAACGGCAGCTGCAATCTCAAAGCACATGCAGAATGTCCTACACATGCGTTTATTTGCATGCAAATGGCGGGGGCAGCAGGGTTTCATTTTTTTATTTTATTTTTTACTTTTTCATTTTTATTTTTTAAATCTTTATATATTTTATTATTTTTTTAACTTTTTAAATTTTCTTTACATTTTTATTTACTTTTTCCAATTAATGTTCTTCCTATCACAAAGGGGATTAAAATCTCTTTATGTGATAGTTTGGAGGTGACAGGTTCTCTTTATAGAACCTGCCCTCCAACACAGAACAGCTGTTCTGTGTAGTTCCTGACAGCCGAGACAGGTGGCGCTGTGATTACAGCGCCAC
>NW_017306929.1:765575-772616 GCF_000935625.1 Nanorana parkeri | reverse complement strand
ACATGCAGAATGTCCTACGCATGCGTTTATTTGCATGCAGATGGCGGGGGCAGCAGGGTTTCATTTTTTACTTTTTCATTTTTTTTTAAAAATCTTTATATATTTTAAATTTTTTTTAACTTTTTAAATTTTCTTAAAATTTGTATTTATTTACCTTTTCCTTTTTCCACTTAATGTTCTTCCTATCACTATTATGTGATAGTTTGGAGGTGACAGGTTCTTTTTATGGAAGCTGCCCTCCAACACAGAACAGCTGTTCTGTGTAGTTCCTGACAGCCGAGACAGGTGGCACTGTGATTACAGCGCCACGGTCTCAGAACACACAGAGAGCCCGTAGAGCAGACGTTCTATGGCTGAGCCGTTGTGCCGTAGTTTTCGGGGGACCCCTGGAGAGCGGGCGACCCCGAAAACTACAGCGGGGGGTGCGGGCAGAAACGATCGCCGCTGCTCAAATTGATACAAGTGGTCTGATCAGACCATTTGTAGTAAACAAGCGGTGGCGGCGGCTCCACAATGTACATTCAGCTCTGCTTGTCCGGAGCCGGGCTAAATGTACATAAAAACTACTCACCCGGCGCCCGAAACGCGGGCGATAGGAATTCCACACCCCTGCCGCTGTCATTTTTAAATGAGCATTGATAACCTAGCTCCTGGGATTTGTTCAGCCTGGGCTTACTCTACTAACTCAATTCACTACAGAGCTGAAATTCAAGCAGACATGAATGCAAGAATAAAAGATGACTCAAAATTGACCACTCTTCTAAACCATACTTGACTTTTTACAATCTCGGATAAATAAAGGCAATGCAGGAACTCCATATCAGCAAGTTAGAACACCTGTTTAGTACTGACCAGCCAAGTATAATAAGTGGCTGGTACAAAACTGCCAGATGTGAAAGGAGCGAGGCAGTGAAAAACAAAATCACATATACCTCTTCCATTCTATCATTTACAGGTGACACTTCAAAAGAAAACCAAGATGCACTTTAGCTTTGTGCAGGAAATGCATTACCATGTGATAACTAGTCATAATGGCGGTGTAACTGAATCTCAGTGCAGGTCACATTCCAGACCCTTCAGAATATCATACCATAGGTGTGTGCATTCAGCAGAATAACGCCTCAATTACATGCGTGCCATTTGACAATATCTTATGCTGGATTATATTACCAGTTACTAATAAGAAGATAGATCAGAACAAAAAGTAGAGACATCACAATATGTTCACTGTATAGCAGAGACAGGTTATGGGTTACCTTTTCCGTAAAAGAAGTTTCCTGCTGTGGAGTAGCTGTTGTGGGTTGCATTACATGTGTAAATGACTAATATCGTATAAGGCAGGAACACTTTAGGTGTTAATTTTTATTAAAATTCTGCCCAGCTATGCCGTTAGCACGGCACGAGTGCCCCTAGATGACGCTGACATGTATGGGAATTTCCTATATGTGCCAGCACCATCTAGGGGTGCTAGCGCCATGCAAATATTATCCACCTGGAGAATAACTTTTACAAATGAACCCCTAAGTATTATGTGCAAGAGGATGAAAAAGGTAGACGGGAGCAAATCCAAAGATTGGCCACACACTGGCCAATTCGTAAGATTGGCCACATACTGGCCATTTCATAAGATTCGTAAGATTTTCTTACGAATGTTCATATGAAAAATCTTATCAGAACATTCCATAATTCCATCAGAGGCTTGACGAATGTCCTTTGAAATTCCATTTGATATTAACATTTGATTTTGAAATAAGTTTCCTCAACAAAAAACACATTCACTGTTTTGTTCAAGAAAAATAGTCCATCCTGCTCCTTCCATTTGGTTTTAACACCACCGTTGAAAACCATCATCAACCCCATTAACTTTAAAAAAAAAAAGAAGTCAAGTGAACGTTCTAAAAAAAAAATAAAAAAACGTTTTTTTTTTCAGACTAAATCCTACTGGTGTATGGCCAGCTTTAGAGAAATGGAAGCTTCATTCCCCTCAGTAGCAGATTCTCATCATGTCCCTGGAGTGCAGTCGTGCCTTCGGGTTTCTGAATGGTTCCCGCTTTCATTTACATTAAAGGCCACCTCTTACAAGGAGCCATGAGTTAATCTTCAGCAACCATGACTAAAGAGTAATTCATCTGAAACATGATGTGATGAACTCAGACAGCAACATTATGAACAGTTTTATGTGCCATTACCAGCTCTAATCCCATGATAAAAAAACGCTAAATGCGTCCAATATTATAAGCTTAATTTCCAGATTATAACCTAATTGCCAGATTGCTCAGAAGCAAGGAATCGACCGTCCCCGTATGAGCAAGGACTTTTACATACTGCAAGAGACTTCTAGTCATCAAGACTATTACAGCTCGTGTCTAATTCATTCAAGACACCAAGACACGCTGCTGCACACAGGCCAAACCAGCAAATATGACCAAGTAACTGAATAGAAAATTCTTCGAGAACAGCTGTTGTCTTGTCACAGACATCCTTATCAGACACAACACACACATTATCTAAGTTTTAGAGGCTGTTGCCTCTAAAGATCTAAAACTGAAGTGTCACAGAGCTGTCACACATGTCTCTGCTAGGAAGTGATGGAATATCAGTAGGTTATTGCACCTAAACATTCTTAGCAAGCCAAGGTAAACATGACTGAAAGATCAATGCAGTAATATACACACAGTCACGTAAAGGATCTTCATCCAACAAAATGAGAAAGAGAAAGAAAAAGTACATAGCTGAGGTTCAGGGTAAAACTGCCTTGTATGCAGTTGACATAATCTAGAATCTCTTTTTTAGCCACAGTCGGAGGAATAGCAAAGCAAACTTTATGGATGCATCATATTATAGACAACTGCCAACTACTTTGGAACACCCTATATCCCAAGAATGCCACAGATTACACATCTGTACTTGCCAATATAAAATAATATATACACATTACTATGTAAACATAGTATAACTATTGCTGATTTTCAATAGTTAAAGCAAAGAGAGGCAAAGTAACAGTTGTTCACTTTATAAAATCATACATAGAGTGAAATCAAACAGTTGAGGTCAATTTTGTTGGCACCCTTACAGCTCATTGAAACAATGCTTCATTCCTCCTGCCTGTGAGAGTTTACAATCTAGTAGATATTCTGAAAATAGCCTGGGATTTGTTGGTATCACCTAGAAAAGATTATAAGAAAACAGTTTGAAATATCCCTATGATTCCGTTTTGTCATTTGTATCATAAGTCTTCAAATGGGTATTCAGTAAGATAACCTATTTAAATAGAGAAAAGTAGTCACTATGTTGTTTGGTATCGTGTATACCTTACTGAACATGGACCAGAGAATGTAAAGTAATGGATTGTCTGAGGACATCAGAAAGAATATCATAGATCAGCATGTCAAATGTAAAGGCTGAGGCCTTGTTCACACCAAATGCAGAGCAGATCCGCTCAGGTTTCTGCACACGTAGTGCAGTGGGTTGTGCTGCGTTTTTGGTTAAAAAACTTTTTTTTTTAAAGTTTAACATGGGCTTTCAGTGCGTTCCAGGCATTTGCATGCGTTTTTGATGCATTTGCATGCGTTCCAGAGCAGATCCAGAGCAGGTAAAATAGGGCTTGCTGCAGTTTTTTCACCTGCTCTGGAACTACACGCTGCGATGTGAACTGGAGCAAAAAAATACCATTGGAATACATTGGACGCAGTTTTGATCCGGTCTGCAACTGCTCTGCACCTGCTCCACGCTTGGTGTGAACAAGGCCAGACCATCTCCAAGCAGATTGATACTACTGTGATTACAGTTGCAAATATTATTAGGAAGTTTAAGATCCATGCGAGTTTAGCCAGCCTCCCTGGACATGGCCGCAAGAGGAAAACTGACTGCAGATTGAACAGAAGGATAGTGTGAATGGTAGACAAAGAGCCAAGGAGATACAAGGTAAGTTACAAGGTCAAGATACATCTGTGTTTGATCGTACAATCCATCGCTTTTTGAGTGACAGTGGGCTCAGAGGAAGAAAACCCAGGACGACTCCACTGCTGAAAGAAAAACAAAGCAAGACTGGAATTTGCTAAAATGCATATTGACAAGTCACAATGCTTCTAGGAGAATGTCCTTTAGACCCTTGGTTCTCAACTGGTGGGTCGTGACCCAAAAGTGGGTCGCGACTCCGTGTTCAGTGGGTCGCCGCATGCCTTCCACTTTTCTAGGTGAGAGGCTCCTCAGCCTCCCCCTAGCGTAGCACTGCCAGTTCTTACACCGAGCAGCCATTCAAAATATGTTGCCCAGCGCCGAGTGTTGACATGAGGTTGGGTGGGCTGGGGGTATGGCCACGAAGGAGCTCCTTCCATACGTGCATTGCTTTTAGCTCCCTCGCATGTCCTGTGGAGGTGCCTGGACTGGAGTGACATCACATTCTGGCTCCCGACACCTCTACAGGTGCACCTGTGAGCTGCACAAGCAATACACATATGGATGGAGCTCCATCACAGCAACGCAGCCCACACTGCCGTGCGTTCCATTGCAGTGAGACTTGGGTCGCGACTTAATGACCGAGGACAAATGTGGGTCCTGAGGTTACACAGGTTGAGAACCACTGCTTTAGACAGATCAGAAAAAAACTGGAGATTTCTGCAACTCACATCATGTTCACAAACAAAAAAATAAAGCTTTCAAAGAAAAAAACATGGTAGCCACTATGAAACATGGAGGAGGCTTTTCTACGTTTTGCGTCTGCTCTGCTGTGTCTGGAATGGGGTGCCTTGAATCTGTGCAGTGCACAATTAAATCTCAAGACTATCAAGGAATTCTGGAGAGAAGCATACTGCCTAGTGTCAGAAAGCTCTGTCCCTTGCAATTAAAAAGGAAGAAAAGATGCGTCTGACACCGGTCCTCCGACAGGAAAGAAACCCATAACACACAGATAAAAACATCCAAGAATGGGAAAGAACAGAACATTTGACTATTCTGAAGAGGCCTTCTATGAGCCCTGATCTGAAGTCTATCAACCATCTATGGAAAGAAACAAGCAGTGTGAAGACACCCTTCAAACCTAAGACAAACTACCTGTGGCAGCGGCTGAAGTCTCATTACGAGCTACAGAAATTACTTGTTCACAGTGATTTGCAAATCAAAATTTTATTTTGAGGGACTCGTCATTTTGTCTATGCCATTTTCATGTGTTCTATTACTTCATTCTGTTGAATCAAAAGCAATTTTTTTTTGTTTTACATTTCAGAGAAAATTGCCAATTGCTGGAAGCTCATTTCCTACTGACGTAGGCAGAGCCCCAGATCTACATCTCCCAAGAGCCCTTTCCCTACACACAGTGTGGCAGAGACAGAGAGAGGTGAGGGACAGGTTACGTTTTAAGTCCAGCAGGCAGGTCTGACAACGTTGTTTGGGATTTCAATGTAGAAAAGGCACTGCATTGTGAACCCAAATAGGAATGCTAGCAGCACAACAGATTTCTGATGGATCAACAGGTATTTATTTTGTATTGCAGTGTTTTTCAGGAATAAAACATGGGAACATGTGCATGTATTGGAGTGATATATTGATATTATTTTTGCCCTGACATACACTTTAACCATTTACAGCTAGCAAATGAACCAGGTGACACATATCAAAGAGTTAAATAAGACCCTAAAATGTCTGATACATTACATTCTAGACATAATCCAAAATAAATTAAAGGGGCTGACTTTTTATCTCTTAAGAACATGTCTGTGTTTACATGTTTTTCACTTGAAGAATTTGTGCTTGTCTGTTCAATTGCTTGGAAGCGGTTTGTCTCAGTGCACTGTGCATGTTATATGCACATCAGCAGACTGAACATCGAAGTCTGGACTGGAGACAATTTCCTGTCTACATATAAAGTTCATCCTTCAATCTAACTGCCGCGGGGCTGACAAGCCACTGAAAATCTCATTACAGCAGCAGTGAGGCAACCAGGGCTATTACATAGAAAAAGAGTGGCAAGTGAGACACAAATGGTTTACAATAAAAGGCAAACAATGCCAAGAGAGGAGAAAGCAAAATATAATATAAACATAAAAAAAGGCAACAAAGAAGTAGTAATTATACCAATTGCTAAAGATTTAAAAAGACTCCTTGTAAATCCACATTTACTCTTCTACATAAATCCAGATTCACAGACACAAAGTATGTGGCATCAGGATATGAATGTGAGGATCACACATGGCTTCTACTAATTAAGCAGATTCACACAGTTTACTATACCTTAATTGGGGAGAAAAACAAAGGGGCTTATGTATAAAGTCTGCTAATAAGATGATTCTTGTTGGCCACAGCAACCTATTGGAATCCTTTTTTCATTTTCTACTTTGCAGAAACTACACCTGAAAGCCGATTAGTTGCTGCGGGCAACAAAGAATTTCCTTTTAACCACACTTGTATACATAAAGCTCCCCCCAAAATATAAAAAAGACTGGATATTCGTCTTTACTGGAGCGAATAAACCGTAAAGTAAACATTAAATCAATTTTTCCCCATTAGATTGCTTTCCTCATATTATCAAATATAGCATCGGACCTCAGATGCAGAGAGGCTAGAAAAAAAATAGGGATTGAAGGCTCTTTCCCATATCTGTAGAGAAGTCAGGAAATATCAAAAGCATGGCATATGAATCAGACTTATTTATACAGATCTCCTTGGAAGCACTTTTGTGACATCTGTGTTGTTTTTTTTCTACATAGCGTGATGGAGGAGAAAACTGTACAGACCCATGTTAGGTCTATGGGCAGCCGGATGCAAGTGTACTTGTGTCAGTTTACATCCTTTTACCTCCGATCCATCACATTTAGGTCCACCAAAACAGAATTCTGTTCCATTTTGTTTTCTCGCCCCTAGGCAGGCTCAAAGGTTAATCGGATTTAAACAGATGCAGGTCCATTTATATCTTTCTGCCATAGACTAACAGTGGGCTTCCGATCAGGTCTGCCTGAAAAACTGACAGGTGGATCTTACTGGACCGTTTTTGTGAATGCGCCCAAGTAGCTGTAGAATTACAGCTTTTTGCCAACCCTGGAGGGG
>NW_017306929.1:765032-765376 GCF_000935625.1 Nanorana parkeri | reverse complement strand
TGTAGAATTACACCTTTTTGCCAACCCTGGAGGGGGGGGGGGGTGACTGCCTAAATCTGGCATCAGTGGGGATGAAGACGCTAATAAATTGCCCCTCTGAAAATATTTGTGAAGTGATCAGCAAGGTTTAGCCGGTAAGTGGGTGTTTTTGAAGAGAGGTAGGCAAGTCAGCTTAATGTAAAGGGGTCAAATGATTTTTGTTCTATATTGCACAACAGTTTAAACACTTTGTGGTGGCACCAGTCAATTATCCTTGTTGTATGAACAGCATGGTAGAGGATCAAGTTGGATAAAAAAAAAAAAAAAAAAACACCCATTAAAACCCCACAAAAAAATGTAGCTGA
>NW_017306929.1:758899-764976 GCF_000935625.1 Nanorana parkeri | reverse complement strand
TTCCAGTGTGAATGAGGGCTTAAAGTGCAAGATATGGGCTTTTACATGTATAAATACAGCAAAGGAAAACAAAAATGAGACAGTGTGAAAAAAAAAAAAAAAAAAATACACCCGTTAAACCCTCCAAAAAAATGTAGATAAGCCATATCAAAATATATCTCAAAACAACGCCATGACTAAACTTTGTTTAAATAGAAGTGAACCATAGTTATATTCAGAAACTGAAGAGATCAGGTTGGGAAAGTGGAATCCCCACTATTAACATTTGAGGACCATGGTATCACTATAGTGGCAGTGGCATAATTGTATGTGTTTATTGGGTCATCATATAGCCTTAAAACATGTCTACCTGGTTTTATTCCACCTCGTATTGATCCCCAAGACTCTTTTCTACCCATACTGCTCTTTAGATATGCAGCTTTACATTCTGTAGGACATATGAACCACAAAAGAGGCAATGCTTAACAATTACCCAAGAAGTCCAAGGCAAACACCTCATTAATACTATTTGGAATATTGTTCAAATTAACTGGCCATGGAAGCAAAATGACAACATCTGAGGAAGGAAAATGTTTTATCAGATGAGGCAAACATAATGAACAATTTGCATCCCACTTGTTCCCAGCACAGGTCTAAGCATTTCCTGAGACAAGCACAACTCTCCGTATGTTGACTCTGCATAATTTATAGCGCACACCATATGCTGTCTTCCCCTCAGGCCTGGTTCACATTTCAGCGCTGCCATTTAATATAAATATATAAAGAGACAGAAATTTGCTAACCACAAATGCAACTTAACCACATAACCAAATTTATTTTAAGAACTTGCCATCCAGAAGTTTGTTAATGTAAAAGGAGAATTATTACTTGATAACAATTCCCTTTCTATTCATCCTACATAACAGCACTGACCATAAATATGTTACCTCACCCTGACAATGGGCAGGAATTTGGGTAAATAAAATCACAAAGCATGCATGTATTGCTGGTAATATGTTTAATATTGAACACAAGAATGGTCATGACAGCTGATGGAAAGGAAATTATCCACAAGTAATTATTCTCCTGTACCACTTGGCACTAAAAAACACAAAACTTGTTGGTTTTTTTTGCAGCATAGCGGCTTGAAAGATGTGTAGCCCTACTAATTTTAGAATTTATTCTTAAAGTGGACCTTTACCCCCTTTCACTAAAAATCACCTCAAAATGCAGCTCTGCATGCCAATATTAAATCATCTTACATTCATTAGTTCAATAAACATATTTTCCTTTTACTTACAATGACTGTTTTTTCACTTCCTGGTCCTCTTAGGCATTAGTGATACAGCCTGTACCTAAGAGATGCATTCTGGGAAGGCTACATCACAGAGCATTGCTGGGAAAATCACATTTGTAAACTGCAAAATCTCATGAGGGAAGGCATTTTTCCCCTGAGATGATGTGTTTGGTCACATGTCCGTGTCACATGTGGCAGATCCAGGAAGTAAAGGCAGATGGATTAATCTACCCTTAGTAAAAATGGCCACTGTGAGAAGAATGGGGGGAGAAAAAGAAAAATAAGGTATGCAAAGAATATCAAGGCTGCAATGATCTAGAAGTATCTTTTTGCAGATTGTCATTACTAAACATTTCTAAAGGTGTCGCTGTTGGAATTTCAAAGATATTGGTAATCCCAGAGAAATCCATCCAGTAATCCATAGAAACCAATTAAAATCCACTCTGCTGAAGTCAGTCCAGCATAGGATGGATTCTGATAGACTCCTATGAGTTACTTCACTTTTAAGCATGATTCACATCTGAGCGATCCATGCGGTTTTACGCACGATCGCAGAATCTTGCACAAATGCAAACCGCGCTTGTGGCGATATTCCTTTCTAAATGGCACCCCAATCGCAGCTACCAATAGCACGCAATCGCGGTCGCAAATAAAACGTGGGTCGCTCATATCCCAAAAAGATGCATGAGCCTTTTTCCCACGGTTGCTGCGTGGATATGACCCATGGATAGTGGGTCATATGGGGATGTGGATAGTCCCACAACCATGCATTATTGGCTCATCACTATGATGGGATGCTTCATTGGCCAATAGGGATGTGTGGGAAGCAGGAGGGGGGCGGGTGTGCTTCAAACACTACTAGAAGTGCCGAAAGCTTTGTCGGATTAAGACAGCCTGGCATTTGTGCAGGCCGAAGGAACTGGGAGCTGCTAAAAGGGATGTTTAGGCAGCCATAGGTGTCGGTGTATGGGTTGGAGGAGACACCGAGATAAAATGGGTTCTTCCTGCTTTTATGCATCTAACTAAAATAGGACAGGAAAACAGATCAAGGAAATGAAATAGTGTTGCTCTTGATTCTATGGTAATACACATCAGTATCAAATTACTAAACGTAAAATGAGGTTGTTTCTTTACAAATTACCCAATTGTTTTTAACTCTGTATATTTTGTAATATATTTAAAAAAAAAGCTCTTAAAATTATTTCTCAATTTTGTTGTAACAGAATACCAACCTCAAACAGGCCCAGCTAAGATTCAAGAAATATCTAGTCATTCCTCCTTGCTGATGCATTCAACATTGAGGACTGTGTTTCTTGATTATACTACTATCTTGTCTATTAAGCCTATCTTAAGCCTTGTAACCCCTCGTCATGTGGACATTTTTGTCTAGAACCCCTTTAATGTCTACAAGTGGTAGCACCAAAACACTAAAATGATATTGTGCATTTTACTAGGCAGCAATAGTATCCACTAAACATGTCAGAACTATGTACCACTAGTAGAGACCTATGATCTAGAAAATGTTTTTGTTAATTAGATCAGTTTTTGTGAAGCATTTTTGTGTGATGGGTTCATAAATATTGGAGTCTTGCAGGGTCTTTAGCTTCACCTTTAGGGATTAGAACCAAAATTCAAACACAATATCTGTTGATAGTGTACAGAATAGGAACCTGTATTTTTTTTTCCCCTTTCTCCTTTGACCTCAGGAAGCGCTGTGCTTGTTTGCAGAGATCCAGGTTTTGTGTTGGCTGAACTATGCAAAGTCACTTGTCTGAAGAGATAAGCTGCCTGCTCTGCAAGAAGCGCCAGCGGTTCAAATAACAGGATGGGAGAGAACCGATCAGATTTAGCTTTTTACTGTCGTGGGACTCACAAAAATGAAATGTGAAGAGATTTAAAAAAAACAAGAGAATGAATGTGATACGAAGGGTAAGCTCTTATCCTTCTGGACTTTGCTAGACAACACTCTGTGGCAATGAAATTATAAACATACTCAATATCTGTAGCAATGGAAGCGCCTAGCAAGCATTTCCCAAAGGCTTCACAGCAGATTTATTCTTGTTTGATGTGTGACCGCTCCCGTATCCAGAAAACATTGGACAGCTGTGTTAAGGAGTCCATGGACACTTAGAGGGCAGCATCATCCAACTACCCAACATTTTTTTTAAACAGATTTATGCATAAGCATGCTCTGACTGTCTTGGTGTATATATTTACACTTATGAAAGGGGATGGGGACTGTGAATAAACACAAATCGGCTCATCTCTGGGGGTGCATACTACATATGAGGACCATTGCCAGGTACAGCCAATATCTCATGTCTGTGACCACCTTATCAGAATGCACTACTGATTACTGCAGATAAATAGGCTGCATTAGATGTGATGATGTCAGCGGGGCTTAGACTGCCAAAGCCTGGGGAAGAAGAGGAAGGGTGGACCGGTACAGCAGCCAGGTGGGATCAAGGATCAGGTGAGTATTTTTTTATTTTATTTTATTTGAGCCATTAGACCAAAATGAGAAGTTAGTGCCCATTCACACCCAATGAGTTGGGGGCTGTGCTGGCCATTTTTTCCCTGTGCAGTCACAATGCAAGACAAGGCAATTTGCCTTGTTACAGATGGGCTCAGTTCACCTCACCACAATGCGGTGATGCGTGCTGAAAGTACGTCATGCAGTGCGACCAGGTACAACCGTATCGCACTGCAGTTTGCCTATAGAACTTGTGACATTTTAATAGAATTCTAGAAGAAGAAAAAAAGGAAACTGTGCAATGTGCCTTAGTCAAGCGCAGTAGCTCTGTGCTGGGCACACACAGCAGCGACCGTGTGGTGTAGCGAGGGCGCTGGTTTGCTGGTTCCTAACAAAGAAAATCTCAGTATAAACTGTCCAAGGCTTTATACGGTAAGTTATTTTTTTCCTAGTGTAGACTTCCAGCTTAGACCTGAAAAACTAAAGCGAGTGAGTGTGTCAGCTGAGGTACAATCAAGAATAAAAAAAGACTGAACATAGTATGTCTCCTTATATCTAATTCCTGCTGAAATTTAAAAAGATTACAGCAATTCAACCCTTCTTTATTTCGTCTTACTTTGTAAAGCTTGAAAGTGGATTTACTGGTTTGGTATCTGCCAGGAGGAAATTCAAATGTTATCAAATTCTACATATAAGCAGTCTCAATTTCATCTTCCACAATACTAACTCTGTGTCCTGCTGGCATCATTACACTTACCAATCGTTTACCAATATACTTCCCACGATGGCAGTTTTATTTGGTCTGTATTTATAAACTCCGCATATTCAGTAACAAGAAAACAAACTTGTGCATGCAAAACAAGCCAAGTTGGGACCACAGGATTTTATCAACACATAACTATGACCATTAGTAGGCCGAGAAGCTGGGAGCTAACTCAGAAGTTCTTTCTTGGTGATATATATACTGACACAGGGGCCGTTGTTCTTTGTTTAGTCTTAGTTTCTTTTTGGCATTTTTCTTGATGGTTGCGGTCACCTAGGCGATGGTCACCTAGGCGATGGTTGCTAGGCTCAGTAGTGGTGCTCAGCACAGCCATCCGAAGAATCTGATGCACTCTCCTCCATCTCTGCAGTGCAGATCATTAGGCCCTTGCAATTGCAATATCCTTTACCACATTTCACGTCAATGACGGATCTATTTTAGGACTGATCACATGCACGGTCTGTCCTCTATGTGTACTCTGTCATTCTCTCAAAACACTGGCACAATGTGGGAGCTTAGTCAAAAAGGTGTCAGCCTACCTCTTTACAGCTTTTTTTTATTCTTACAAATGTAAAAGCCGGAGATCTACAAAAAAAAAAAAAAAACCAAGGCGAAAAGACATTTATGGCTCTATTTCATAAACATAAAAAGATGATATTACATATCAGAGCCGACATCACAAGCCAAGTCCCTATAAACTGACATTGAGGACATCCTCACACAAGAACCAATTATTATTTAGTAAGAAAAATAACTACTAATGCATTTGTCCTGGAGTCACCCAGTGCCTTATGCCCGCTGACTCATTCTTATCCAGGAAATGGCTACAAGTGCTGTAAAATCACGCTTCCTGGAAATACACAAGGAACAAAAGTGATTCTTAAGAATGTCTTAAAAACAAAGTGGAAAAGAAACAATCCTGTGCAGTAACCAATGACAACCTTTTCGCTATTTAGGTCTGACCAAACCTAATAAATGTGTCAAGGGTTACCAAAACTCATTCTTTGCTTAAAAAGGAGAACTATGGGGTCAGTGTTTTTCCCCATAGTTCTCCTTAGGGTAACGGGAGGACACAAACTAGCGTCCTCCCGTTACCCTAAGCTCAGTATACCGCGAGCTACAGCTCGCGGTATACTGAGACGCCGCACCTGGAGCGGATCCCGACATAGATGACGGGATCCGCCCAGCTGCGTGAGTGACAGCTGGCTCTGCCTATCTAGAGGCAGAGCCAGCTGTACCCGCCCCCTCCCCCGTCCGTTCCGCCAGTCAGCGCTGGCAGATCGGAGCGGGGAGAGGGGAATCCAGCCCCTCCCCCTGTCACGGCAGAGAGCCGTGACAGGATCGAGAGGTGAGGGAACCCGGTATGTGTTCGCTCACCTCCCGATCTACTGAGCCGACCTGTGACAGTCTCATTGTCACAGGTCGGCTTAGAACTATGAGGTGAGTGGAAATCACTCATCTCATAGTTCTCCTTTAAAGCATCCCTTTTCACAGAAAAATAACTGTTGTTGTCACCATCACTGCAATATAAAATGTGTCTTTTTTTTTTTTTTTTTTTTTTTTTT
>NW_017306929.1:740735-758677 GCF_000935625.1 Nanorana parkeri | reverse complement strand
CTTTGTTTTTTACCCCCCCCTCAAAAAAAAAATTTTTTTTTTTTTTTTTTTTTTTTTTTAGCTTTTACTTATTTTTTTTTAAATCTAATCCAGCCTGTTCCCCACATCCATTCCCACCTAGGTGAGTTGGCTCCTGAAGCCTCCTTGGATATGCACATCATCTATTCCAGGAGGCTTCAGCTACTACAGAGTGGCTAGAGGAGGGCAGATCTGGCACATCATCAGGGGGACGACTGCTTCAAATCAGGAAGAGACAGCCAGTTCCCGATGACATCAGAGAGAAAGATGGCAGCACTGGAGGTGGTGTGTGGCAGGTCACAGCACAACAACAATGGGTTGGCTGGGCAGATGAGTATGTTTATTAAGCATTAAGGTAAATAAAAAGGTTAAAAAAAACACACAGGGGGACATGGGAGGGTAAGGTTCCTCTTTAATGAAAAGGCTCCATCTTAATGGTGATGGGAATGCTTGGGAGACATTAACAATTTCCAGATTTCATAAAAGGAGATAGTAAGAGAATAAAACCAAAGCGATCCTCATTATTTCATGACCAACACCCAAAATAATAAAATATATGAAGCAACCAAAAGTCTATTAAGTCTATCTATAAAGCTGCAAAGTGGCAAAGTCACATTCCTGGAAAAATTATAATTTACACACCGCACTGGGTGTGTAAATTATAATTAGAAATCTAGATGGAGGGCTGCAGCCAAGTATAAACAAACTTACTTTGCAGCATGCTGGTCTCCAACACATAATGCTGTTCTTCCAGATACTACAGGGAGTGAATGAATGCAACTTAAGCAGTTAAGTGCTCCAGTAACATCACTTGTCCCTCCTTACTACTTGCCCATTTACAAAATGCCTTGTATTTGTTGTTCAAGAAATACAAGGCATTCTGTGATTGGAGAAGAGATGATGTCACATCCTCACCCATTAATCTACTCCTCCAATCACAGAATTCCTTGAAGAAAAAAACAAGCATTTCTGCGAATGGGCAAGTATTGAGGAGGGGGCGGGATGTGACTGGAGAACTTCACAGGTCGAGTTGCATCCCTTGGGGCTGGTTCACACCACAAGCAGTGCATTCCAGAGAGGTCAGCCTCTGGAACGCACTGTATCGCAACCTGGCCGGCTCTCTGCAATCAGGGGTGGGAGGGGGCGTTACGGTGCATTGAAGTCAATGGCACTGCAGCCACGCCCCCTGCCCGCAGTGCGATCACCCGCACATGAATACACATCCAGTGCGACCTGCAAAAATAGCGCTTGCAGGCTTGCAGCATTCTTTGCAGACCGCGCAACTTTTTCCTATTGGGCTGTATGCAATCAGGAGCGAAATCGCTCGAAAAAAGGGTCATGTAGGAGCTACAAGCGATATTGAGCGACAAGATGTGAACAGCTCCATTGAAATGGATTGGAGAAGCTACATAGAACGATATCGCCTGGAAATATGAGCGATATCGCTGCAAAAATCGCTCGATAAATCGCTCAGTGTGAATGGGGCCTAACACAGGGAGCCGGCCGGGTTGCAATACAGTGCATTCCAGAGGCTGACCACTTTGAAAAGCACTATTTGTGGTGTGAACCGGCCTTCAATCCCCACAATACCCGTAAGAACAGATTTATGTGTAGGAGCCAGCATGCTGCAAGGCAAGATTTTTTTTTTTCCTTTACTTTGCAGAAGCCCTGTAGACACAACATACCGCTTTTTAGTGATATATTACACACCCAGTGCAGTGAGTAAATTATTTTCCCTGGAGTTCCCAGGAGTTAATACTAGATTTCTAAATTTCACACTCCAGGACATTTACAAGTATAACTTTTTACCCAAACCACTGTTCTAAAACTACACCAAACTGTGAATCGTTGCTAGTTTTAAAGTTTTTACACACGCACACACAGTATATATATATGTATATTTGTAGACTGAGTGGCCAGATTATTATGACCACCTGACGTTTGTAGGCAAATTAGCTATAATTAGCTATATTTTGCACTGAAGTTGCTAGAGGGCCAGACCATTATAAAAGAGGGAAGCAGGTTGTTTACCACGACAGTAGAAGTTATTTTTTCTGAAGATATGGGTAAACAACGCGATTTAACAGCCTATGAACGTGGGATGATTGTTGGCGCTCTGAGCCATGGCGCCAGTATCAGCAAAACAGCAGAATTCGTTAAAAGTTCAAGAGCAGCTGTTGTTAAAGTGTTTAAAGACTGGACTGTCAGCCAAAAATCTGGGTCTGAGCGTGCGAATTGTGGCCGTCAGCGACTAGTCAATGTTAGGGCAGAACGGAGAGTGGCAAGGCTGGTACAAGACAACAGAAGGGCAACAGTGCAGTGTCGGATTCCTCGCATCACCTTTCAACATCTCGTTGAGTCACGAGGTGGCCCAACGAAGCCATCTCGTGGAGTCAACTTATGCCCCAACGAAGTACTGATGGGGTGGTCATAATAATCTGGCCACTCAGTGTATATATTACACACACAGTATATATATTTTTTTTATATATTACACACACACACACAATATATATTTTTTTTATATATTACACACACGCACACACAATATAGTTTTTTTTTATATATTACACACACGCACACACACACACACACACACACACACACACACACACACTATATATATTTTTTTATATATTACACACACACAATATATATTTTTTTATATATTATTACACACACACACACACCCTTCTACTATAAAGCATTTTACCAAAAGTAAGCCATTAAAGGAAACCTGAGATGCTAAAGCAGTCTGTTTAACAGAACATCAATGTAAAGCTAAAACACCCTAAATTAGAGACCTTGGCAGGACCTTTGACTGAAGAAAAGACACAACAATTCATGTTGAAGCCATGTGATCAAAGAGATAACATGGCAAACTATGAAACAGACTTGACTAAATATGTGATTAAGGTCTCAGAAGCCATGGAAAAAAGATGCCAATGGCCAAACTGATCAAATGTAAAGCATATGTTAAAATTAATTTGTACAATTAACGTATCTTGTGCATTATCTTTAAAGTTTGGAGTCTACCATGCATGCCTGCCAATTCTGTAATTAATCAATGTGTGGTTGGCTCACTACCTGCATGCAGTCACTTGGAAACTTCAGGAACAAAGAAAAATATTAACATTTAAACCAACAAAGTGTGCAAATCATGGACACTAGTCTGGGATAAAAATAGCACTTTGTGCTACCTACTAAAAACATACTGGGGGAATTTATCAAACTGGGGCAGAGAGAATCTGGAGCAGTTGTCCATGGAAACCAGCTTCTCTTTAGTTTGTTCAGTTAAGCTTTTAAAATGAAAGATAGAACCCGAATGGTTGCCATGCACAGCTGCTCCAGATTCGGTCTGCTCCAGTTTTGATAAATTCCCTTCACTGTATATGTGAATGGCCTTAACCAACCAGTCTCACAGTTAGCACATGGCTGTCACACTGCCCTGCCAGAGAGGTGACACCATACTTCCTGGTTCAGCTTTCCTCTCCACCTCCAGTCTGCTAACTGGACATTAAATCAGCATCATCAAAACTATTTTTGTTTTGTTTTGGATAGAGTAGAAAGTGATTAGGGCGCAGGTCAGATTTTTCTGTTTCTCTTTTTTTTTTATCCCAATCAGGATTTTCTATCGTAATGCCACGCTGCAACCATACACTCAAATATACCGCATGCATGTTTGTCAAATGCAACCACTGCAAGGAAAGGGACAAATGCCCACGTGGTTACGGATTGGTCCCATGGTCAGCGTGTGTGTTGCTTGTCAAACGCAACCATTGTAAGGAATGGGACCACATCGCAACTGTGTAGGGGTGTGGTCCCATTCCTTGCAATGGCCACCTTTGGCAAGCAACACACATGCTGTATATTTTTTTGCTGCACCTTGGCACAAAGCATTGCAGCCATGGCAATGTATGCAACACTGTTCAGCAGCAGTGCTGACATTGTAGCGGGTGGTTAAGGGGTGGTTTTACCACCCCCCTGCTGTCCATGTAAACGAGGCATAAGGCCCCCTTCACACTGAGCGACACTTTGAGCGGATTTCGACGTGGCCTGGATAGCGCAACTGTTCGGGCGACGATTGCACGACCTTCACCGCCGGGCTGCATGCAAAAGAAAAAATCGTGCGACATCCGCGGGGAAAAAGGGTCCTGCACAAGCGACACGCGACATGGAGCTGTACAATAGAACAGCTCCATTGAATATCATTGAATGGCGACTTCTTGCGATATCGCGCTGCAAAATCGCGAGATTAAATGCCCAGTGTGAATGAGCACTTAGCAGAGTCTCCATCTTGTCCTGGTGATTGTGATCACTGAAAGTGAAACAAAACCCCAAATTTTGGGTTGTCACCAGAACAGGAATAGATAGGAAACTGTCCAATGGTAGCACTGGTTCTGGTGATCAGTAGGGTCACTCACACCCAGGATCACTCATTGTACAAGATGTGAAAGAAAATCTCCACAATGGGACACAGATAGCAAAGAAGCTGACCTGGATTATATTACTCCCTTACTCTATCCAAAACTAAAACCAAAGTTTTGGCTTCAATTCTACATTAGGGAATATTCAGACAATTTATATAGACTGTATGTACTTAACACTATGGTGTCCTCAGGTAGAAAAAGGGAAAAGAAAGGGGATAGCAAAATTAGGAAAACTATCTTTATTTTACAAAGTATTAAGGTTCATTTATATGTTTTAGTTGCTGCAGGTGCAAGACAACCGTTCCACATAAGCTTGTTATTCCTCTAACATGAGGCAAGCAGAAAGAGAGAATTTCTCTGGGTAATTGGTATAGGAGGCATTTTTCCAGAGGGATTCTGAGGTCACATCTAACATACTGTGCATTCAAGGCAGAATTAGTGCCATCAAAGGACTTTTTATTTCATGTAACTAGGTAGAATGTTCTGAGCAGTCATTAATAGTTATGAACATGTCCTTTTGTAGTCATCTTTCAGGCTCTTGTTCTAGTTACTTTGCTGATGTAAGTAAGGGCCAGCAGGAGATTTTCTTACAGCAGATGTTTAGGAGTGCACAGCAACAATTAATAATAGTTATTGAAGCATAGCTCCTTCCTTTACTAGGCATGTTTTCCACTATTTGTATACATGAAAGGAGAAGACATCCATCTTGTTGTATTTTCCTGGCCCAGTGCAAAGCATTTGGCTTATCAAGTCTACAGGTTGTTTAACACATGAGAATGTCAACATGTGCTTACCACCCCGGAGGTTAAAGGGAAAGAGAAGACAAGTGGTGTTACCTAGCTTCATTGCTATCTCACCTACCGTGCTAAAAACAGATTTTCCCTTCAATCGCACACATCACATTCGCAATATCTGCTCTCCGTTACTCCGTTATACGTAAGCCCCTAAGGTATGCAATTAAATACTGATGAAATTCTTATCAATGTTTGTTAACGTTTAAGTATTTTTTATTCTAGAAGTATATGGCGCAGACCTATTCACTCATGGCATGTACGGGATCAGCTTCTGGCTTGGAGGGCTGTACGGTGGCTGGGTTTTGGCTACTTCTTGTATCACTGCATGTCTATCAATTGCTCAGATTGGTTTAAAATAATATAACATTTCCTATACATGTTCAACTAACTGTCCTGTGCAAAACAAAACAGCCTGACCTCTTTAAATTGCTCCTTGTCACTCAGTACAAGACCTGAAATGCAAAATCACAGGTAAACACTATATTTATTAATTAAGATCTAGTTGTACATAAGTTTCAATTGTATTAATTTCGTTTATGGATCAATTTGTTTATAGATCGACCCTATTGTGCCCTTTCACTCTGAAATTGACTGTCCAATTATCTATTTTTTAGATCGGCTGTATATACCACTAAATTGATATACAAGCCTATGCTACCGGATTATTTTACCTATTTGGACAAGTTTTTTGATTTTTTGATGTTTATTAGCACTTATTAACTATATAATCTATTGGACTTGACTTTTTGATTTTAATTGTATAACTTATACGGTTGGAGCCTCTCTATTTATTTATAGTGTTCTAGTTTGGTTTTTACACAGCTATACACCTAACAGGTTTACAAATCGTTTTTTGCTTGAACACCTACCCTTCGCTCCTTTGCACATTTTTTCCCCTAGCGCTTTGCTTTTTTCGATCATATTAGGATTCATCCCTCTTCAGAGCAGCTTCGGGTTTTAATTATTCTTTCACAATTTATTCACATATTTAATTTTAATTCATTTATTTCTTTATTATCACCCCCCTCCAGAAGCGCAGATTAACTTGTTTACAAACAGTATGAAGAATGTGTATACTAGCTATTTGTAAAAAATACCCTTACTGGGGCCAGATGTGTTATACTTCTTAGATGAAAACCATCTTCTGCTCCTACAGTTGGTATGTGAAAAGCTGGAATTAACAAAGCCTTACCACTTTATAAGATTAAAACTAAACAATAAAAGGTGTTATATGCACATTAGCTGCGAA
The DNA here is from genome assembly GCF_000935625.1 of Nanorana parkeri. Taxonomy (NCBI): domain Eukaryota; kingdom Metazoa; phylum Chordata; class Amphibia; order Anura; family Dicroglossidae; genus Nanorana; species Nanorana parkeri. The sequence goes on along the minus strand of NW_017306929.1, from coordinate 752,186 downwards.
TCATCTGAGGAATGTTTTGCACAATCACCATTGTTTGCGTTTGTTTTTTCCTTGGGACTTTTTTTTTGCCTATATTGCTTTTTTGTATGTGTGTAGATATTTCTTATGCCTCATTTGTTTGAAGGCTCATATATGTGACTCATTTATATATGTTTCAATTTATTAGATATGTATGATTATTAGCTCGGCACAATATTGTTTTTTCACACTTTATAAGATTACCTACACGAGTGGCAAATGCCCTAAGGCTCCATCCACACATGTGCTGTTTTCCGCACATAACATAAAAAAAACAAACAATGCATTGCAAATGTGCATTGTTCAGACTATTGCGGCAGCCATGCGGTATATAAAAAGTCCAAGCACGATTTTATGGGCGGATTCCACACATACCAGCTTTAGTAAGCCTCCATTCACATATTGCGTTTCGCCATGCGGAAGACGCACGGCAAACGCTAAAATCTTTACATCTGCACGGATTCTGCTCATTTGCGGCCATTACTATAGCGGTGAACATGCGCAATCCGCCCCTAAAATCGCGCTTGTACTCTATTTTGAGGGACGCACAGTTTCGTATTGCGCGGCCGCTGCAAAAGTCTGAACAATGCACATTAAAGTGCATTTTTTCTATGTTTAGAGCTGTTCCGCACATATTCGTACGGCCGAATACACGCGGACAACCGTTCCTGTGTGAATGGAGCCTAATAGCGGCAAACAAGCAGAATGCGCACGGAAAACGCTACCGCTATGTGTGAATGGAGCCTTAGAAATCTGAAGAGATCTGAGCACCCTGGATTGAGGCACATACTCTGCCTATATTAAGAGGTTCTCTGGTAGTCAAACCCCCCCCCCCCTTCCCCTGCCTGCTCTTTTCTTCCCTCTTCCCCTTTGCTCTCTGTGGCCTTTCCTTCCCCCCTCCCTCTTTCATCCCCTTCCAGGGGTTTAGGTCTGTGTATGCTCAATGACCCTCTGCCCATAATGTATATTTATATTGCCTTGTGCTGTTCAACATGTGTATACTGTACAGTATGTCATTGTTCTTTGTATATGATGCCTCCTTTATTCTGCCACTATTATTCTTTGTAAGTTTACACTGCCATACCATGATGTATACCTTGCAGGTTACCCTAAACTGTATTAGTACCCCATTATTGTTATATGTTGAAACGCAATAAAAATATTACCGGTTACTGATTTTTTTTAACAAATACAAAACTATAATACATTGTGTTTCATATCTGCCTTTAAAGCACTACTATTCCTAAAAACTTGTTACATATATGGGGAGAATATTCCTACAATCAAGAAACAGTATGTGTATTTAAGTTGCATTAAGCCAGGGGTCAACAAAAGCAGAGGAATGCAGAAGCCAGCTCAATTGACAACTAGAGAAAAAGTACATGCCAGCTGTCATTGTTAAGGAGCATTGGCTACCTGGCTCCAGGGATTTGTCCAGCCTTGCCTTAAAGTGTATTTCTACTTGAGGGGGCAAATTGTGATAAAACTTGTTATTTTTCTTAAGTTATGCTATGTAAATGAGAAAAATGTAACAAATATAACTACTGTTTGCATATAACATGCTCAGGTGTAACGCCCCATTCACACTGGAAACGGCCGGCACGTACAGCTCCGTGCACGGCCGTATCAGGCAACTCACCTCAAGTGCACGTCTGTGCGGGCGAGCGTGGGTGGATCCTGTCTGCGTCCGAGCCAGGAAACACGTACCCCCACGGACGTGCACTTGAGGCGAGCGTAGGGGGGCGTATAGGCGCGTAGTCCCATAGAGGACAGGGGCTGCGGTTTTCAATGCATAGAGATGTCTAAGTGACTCAAACCACGCGTCAACCGCCTGAAAATAGCGCCTGCACCTTTTCACGCAACAAACCGTATTGCTGACGAACGATTATCGAAATCTACATTGGTCTGTGCATGATGAGCCATTTGTGCAGAAATTGAACGAGGGTGGGATGACAGGACAAATAAAACTGAATGATAATTGTAAGGTGTATGGGCACCTTAAAAGGAGAACTATGAGGTGAGTGATTTTCACTCAACCTCATAGTCCGAGTCGACGTGCGACAATTAAACTATCACACGTCGACACGTCGAATAGATTGGGAAGTGAGCGAACACATACTGATATTCTCAGCCTAAAAAGAAAATAAATAAAAACGCAGCTACAAACATGTGAGAGCAGGTGAGCTGCAATATATAAATGTTTTATTATTTGGTGTAGTTGTGCTTTAACTTTAAAATGACCTGGGCACTGCACACACACATGCACCAGCACCAGATTACTGGTGGATTCAGGCTACTTTATCTATAATGAGCATGTGTAGGATAGGGCCACGGAAGCCACACCCAGTTTGCCAGTAAATCATGCATGTTCCATAGATGCAATGCCATGGTACAATGTTAATTGAATTGGTGCAGTACTACTCTTTAGGATGGACCCGGTACCAAGGATCCATGATTCAATCCGAACAGGGCTGCCATTAGCAACAATCTGTGATTTGCATGTAAAGCTTCAATAAGGTGTAATGAATAAATTATGAGTGAATGGATATTTTGTTAAAACAGTACAAAAGACAAAACAGCTGTAAATATCCAAGTTACTACTACGCCACACATATGTTATGTAAGATACCATTATGATAATGGTAGATAAAAGCCAAGTATTCACTGCACCTTTTCAAGTATTTTAAATAGACAGGAATAAAGGAAGGTCCAGAAACCATCTGTTAGCATGGGATTGTCCTGTAACATAATACACAGTACCATCGAAATCGCGAACAAAAAAAACACAAGCCCTGCTGAGTCTTTCATACAACAATTAAAAGTTCATGAAAATGGAGACATTCAGGCCTGAGTGAGCAAAGGTCTTGACATGCTTGACCTCACCATGCAACAATGGTCCTGTAATACACAGGCATGACTCTCGGAACAAATCACAGACAATAGGAACTGACGGCTTTTGTTTGTGATGAATGTCACTGATGGTTTGGAGTCCCCTGATGATTAAAAGAACCAATTCAGCACCTGTACTGAAGCTTCTTCCAGTGTTGCTAGGGCTGAGGTACCTCCCTCTCAGCATGCCGCTATTTGGCTGTGTGTGATAAGCCAGTTCACACATCTAACAACGCACACTGGTCTACAATGGATTATTGCATGGTCACAATTTTCGAAGCACAAATAAACAGCACCTCCTGCATCATTATATAGATGGCAGTTTACCATATAAATTGTATCATTTATTTCAGGATTGCCGAAAAGCTGCTAATACTGCTATCAGAGCCATGCATGCGTGGTCAAACCGTAATCGCAGGAGGCCAGAGCGTCCCATCTGCTGGACCCCGCAGCAAAATTAACCTAATCCAAATAATGGCAGGTGCCCGGGAACATTAGCGATGAGCATTTTTATGTCACCCTCTCCAAATGTCAGAAGAGATCAGCTCAATCAAACCATTTGAGCAGGAATTCATTAAAGTAGAAGGCTGGCTTATTTTCCATAATGACCTGAGAAGGGTGAAAGGAGCTTGTAGCCGAGTGGTTAGAGTTTAGAATTTATGAACATCAAAAAAAAAAAAATCTCTCTCAGAATATCAGGATTTGGACTCTAAGGCCTCATTCACACCTCTGAATTGGAGGTCGTCTTCAGACGTTTTCTTAAAACCAGTTTTGAGCACTTTTACTCATGTATACGCACGTTTTCGATTTTACAGCTGTTCAGCTTCAGGCATTTTTCTTTCTGGCCCAATGTAAAGCAGTAGCATCTGCGAAATCATGCAAAAAACACCTGAAAAAAAATCACTCAAAACAATTGTGCAGAACGTTTTAAAGAGTTTCCATTGAAGTCTATGGGGTCAAAAGCACTCAAGCTTGCCTGAATAAAAGCTCATGTACTTTTTCAAGCTACAGGTATTTTGCTACAAGAGACAGGACCCTCGGGTGTAAACAGGGGTCATTGAAAACAATGGGATTCCTTCTGTTGAGCGTTACATAGCTTAGAACTACAAAACACCTAGATTTGAACTGGGGACTAAAATACCTTCACTGGAGTGATTTTATAATCCTACATTCAGCTCCCTATTATTTGAAATAGTTTAGCCTTGGGTAAAATAAGATGATACATTCTAAATTTGTGATATTTGATTGACTGATAATAAATCTTAATACAATTACATCTTTTGAGCCGAATGCTGGCCAATCTAATTTGTACTGTTGATCTCATAAATCACGTTCCCTGGTGTATACTTCATTGATTAAACAGTATCACAACATCGATTTACAAATCTGGCAACCACGAAAAACTAAATTTATATATATATATATACATACATATATACACACATACACACACATATATACACATACACATAAAAACATGCAGTATGAAAAAGAAGGATGAGATTAGGTATAGTATACTGTAACTAGTCCGCTGTCTAGTTCTAGCTGCATCCTTGCAGAAATAGGGTTTCACATTGGCAAGGAACCTTTTTATACAAATATCAATAATAGACAGCTGATTGTCTTAACCGAATGACTCATTTTTCTACAGCCAAGATGCAGATTTTTATTAATGCACAGGAAGTCCAATCAACATCCAGAACAATTCTCAGCCATTTTTGTACTTATTGTGATTGTAATGTCTTCCTTATATTGTAAAGCGCTGTGCAAACTTTTGGCGCTATATAAATCCTGTATAATAATAATCATCAATATGGCCTCCCGATAGGTTAGTAGGTAACAGTACATCGTTGAGCTATGCCATGCTGTAATTGTCTTTAAAAATAGCACTGAAAGCAGCACTAGAGCCTTGATTGTCCCTCTTGAGGGAAGCTCAAGGGGAAGGAAATGTCAAGATTTGCAAATAACTTCAGCTGTCTACATCTTTGCATCTACTGATTGTTTTGATGTGATGTTCACTTAAAAAGGTACAATCTTCTGTGCCTGGGTGATTCAAATACTACTTTTACATATGCTTGTTTATATCTCCCAGGTATAAGATAGGTTTTAGTAAATGGTGTTTGAAAAACAGAAACTGTATGGGCCCATTCATGTATGTTACAACGCACGCTACAATGCACAAAAAAACAGTGCGAGTTCAGCCTAAAGCTGAAATAAAGTTTAACACCTTTTTGTCTCTTGATAATCCTGTGGCCCTCTGCCTGTTATGATTGTGACTGATGTTTGCTAGGAAATGCCTTTTACTGAGCCATGTTTTATTTTTCACGGCTTGTAATTCAGCAGAATACCTAGCTCCACCACTGTCCATTGGGGAGTTTGGAGTGGATTTTCCATTATCACTTCCTGCAGCTGCAGAGCACAACACATTGTTCAAGACAACAATAAAACTAAAAGAGATAAATGGATAACCATTATGGTTTAGAAAAAAACATTCTTTAGACTGAAAGTACAGGATATTTTTTCAGCAAAATATATATTTTAAGTTATTTTATTGTTTACCATTAAGTAATTTGTATTGCTGCTTTCCCTATCTTTAAAAGATGAACTCCAAGAAGGCTACAGAAGCAACAAAAATGTGTTCATGGTTACATGTAATTTTTTTTTTTAATCATTACATGTATTTAAAAAAAACAAATTAGTATGTACAATATAGAAATAATTAGTAACAATATGTAAAGTAGACTTGATTTCATACTCCTGTAATTCCCTGTACACTGGTATCCAGTCTGAGAAAATCAGGAGCAACAATAGTGGCTAATAAGGTGACCTGCATTTACATGTGCTGACAGGGAACATGCCAACAGGAGGAGAGTACAAAGAGGTGACCTCATCAGTCGGTGTCATTTCTTTACTTTCAAATCATAAGCTGGGGCAGGGATATTTCATTTTTAGTTGTAAACTATATTTGAACACTGTCGGTCCTAACAAGGGTTATAGAATGAGAAACTTGGTTTCTTGAACTGTATGTTAACGGATAAGTGTAATTTAAAACACTGTGCATGTATCCTTTTGGCCTTTTTACCTAGTTGATCCCACCCTCCCTCTGCACAGATGTATATTCACAGAGTTCTGACCGGCCCAGCCACTGCTGTGACATCACTGCATGATGTCAACAAACAGCAGAGGGGACGCTGCTTGGCACAGTGCCAATACAGGACCCGGAAGATTGCTATAAAAGCATTATAGTAACTTTGCCTACAGTATTTATATTGCCTACAGTATTTTACAGGATCGCTATGAGCCTACCAGGTGTAACATAAATGTTCTTTAATTGAGCCAACCTGGACCAATGCAGGTATACATAAAATATTTTTACCTGGAGTTCAGCTTTAAATTGAACCTGTTCTTTGCCCATGTTCAACAAAGGAACAGGTTCACTTCAGTTGCCTAAAGCAAAGAGAAATACCTATTACTGCTTGGCATGGGGAGCATGTGACCCTCCTTATCTGCCGGGCCCCCAGCCTGTCAAGTGAGGGCAGAGGGCTCAACCAGTGTGATTTGGAGAAAGCACAGATATTCCACCCAAAACTTCCCCGAGAGTTGGTTTAAATGTTAAAATATCTACTACATCTGTGTCCATCTCAGCACACTAACGAAGCCCCCCTACTCCTCCATGCACTATGGATTGTAAGCCCAAAAACAGCACAAGTATACTTTTGGCCTGTGCCCATGACACGGCGAAGAGGAGTCAGGAGCTGAGCTTCCACAAACCTGTAGCCACTGAATTAGTCGCTTCAGAACTGCCCACCGTAGAAATACGTCCTGGTCCTGAAGCAGTTATACAAAGACCAAGGCTGCTGCAGGTATCATTTTAAACAGACGTCAGATCGCTTGTACAGTGCGGCCAAATGTGGGCCCCCACCCCACCTCCCTCTGCCGCCGGCTAGCCAGGGCTCTGCAGTGCCCCGTGCAGGCCTGGGACCAGCACAGCATGTCTCCCTCACCAATCGAAGGGAGATCAGCAAGCATCTAGCTGCTGATCCCTCCTCCGATCACTAGACTCACTGTGCACATTCTCTGGTTCCTAGAGCCAGGAGAAGATGCTAGAGAAGCAGATTGCGGATTCATCAGCTTCTTTGGGGGTCCCTAGGTGACATTAGATGGCTCCATAAAGAGGACCTTTCACATATTTGCTATTACATAGAGGGCTTGTTATACCCCTACGTGATTAATTTATTGATTTTGTTTACACTTCACAATAAAGTTATTTAACATCAAATCCCTTGCTCCCACGTACATACGCAAACATGAGCGAGAGCAATATTTCTAGGCCCATCTCACTGTTAACACTAAACTGATGAGCAGTAAAAGCTTTTAGAGTAGCATTTTTTTTATTCTACAGGGCCTCTGCTTTTCAGAAAATATATAATTGTTTGGGGGTCTGAGCCAAACATTCAGACTTTATCATGTGTGTGCAAATAGTAAGAAATTGTTCCGGACAGCAAGTGGTTTAGAATAAAAAAATTTAACAACCACGAAAAAATTATCAGTCTTGAGCACCCGCTTTTCATCATTGGTGAAGAGGATCTCAAAGTACCTAAACGCAAGATTTCCATTCCTGCCAGTTAACCTATAAAAAAGAAGGACAAAAAAAATCCCCAAATGCAAAAGGAGAGAGGGAATTTCAATGACATTTTCATTTTGAAGGGTTTTTGCTCCTAGGACTCTATGTATCAGGTAGAGGGAAAGTAGGTACGATGTCTGGATAAAAAAAAAAATCTGTTCATGTCTCTACTGCATGCTATATTTTTGGTGTATTCAATTCTAAGCAAAGTTTTAAGCATTTACATTCACACCTCTATCAAATACTGTAATCAGGAGCTGCTAAAAGAAAAAAAAAATATCCTAAAACAGTGCTAAGCACAGAGGAGGAATTATAAAGCAAGTACCAACACAATCATGACCCATATCTAGCTGTCAGGCATTTACTAAAGGCTCTGGAGGTTCTGTCTGTACTTGTGCCCTGTGCCTAGAATCCTGGATTATCAACTGCAAAAGGTTGGCAAACATTTGCTTTTAGATTCACTAATTGTACTTGTGATAGTTCTTCATTGAAAAGGGAACCTTTCCTGATCGAACCTGCAGGCTGCCACTGTCGAGTTCTTCTGCATATGTTAACTGCTTGGCCTTCAATAATTAGAGTAACTGATTATGTAGATAAGGACCTCTGACTTTACTCGGACTTGCACAATATGTGTACTTGGTGGTCAGTAACTCAAAGTATTGCAGTTAGGCAACTGGCATTTTCAGAAGTAGGTCAACAATAGCACCCCCACTTCCCCCCCCAACCTTCCCCTTTCTTTCTAATCAACCACTAGTCAACTACTGGGAGAAGGCTGTGGTTTTTGCCCTAATATATATGTATGCACAGCATACTTGCGCATAAAGGTACACTTACCTTACAAATGTGTCCTTCTCCAGCGCTGTCGGATCTATCTTTGATCCCCCACCACTTCTGAGTTCCCCAACATCCTCTTCAGCCATTGGGTGGCCACTAACGATGTAACTCCTGCACATGTGCACAGGAGTTACATTTTCCATGGTATCAGGCCCATTTACACAATCTTAGAGATGCTGTGAATGGAATGAGTGTGCATGCACCATACAGTGAACACAGAAAATCCAAAAAACAAAAAAACAAAAAACAATCACTGGGGAAGAGAGGAAGACGTTTTTGGAAGAAGAGATTTTTAATGTCTCTCCTGCTAAAAATCTTTACCTCCTGTGCAGCAAATCTTTACCAAAGTGTGCAAGACTTCTACCCATGAGCCTTTTACAAAATTCAATATTTCAGAGGCTGCATCAAAGCAGGGCCCATATCTTTTAATCATATGAGACATTCAGTTTCTGTTATATGTGAAACACCCGGTACCGGGTGTTCGCATTGGACGGGTCTTTTCTGCCCGTGCGTGCCCGCTAGGGGGCGCGCGCAAGATGCTGCAGTGCCGTCCGTCCGTTTTTTTACTATGGGCGGACGGCAAGAGGGATTAAATGGGATAGCTGAGAAAACTCATTCACTCTTCATGTTAAAGTGACACTAAACTTTGGAGTTAAATCTTAAAAATACATTCAACTACCTCAACTATTAACAAACACAAAAAAAAAAAACACAAAAAAACTTTACCTTATTTGTGTATCACTCGGCTGTAGATCCTCAAATAATCTATAATTTCAATACAAATTAGTAAACTATTTTAGTCCATCACAGGAATGAGCTTGGAGCGGTGGTTACTTTACCACACACACAGGGGCCATGGGCAACAAAAGTAGCCACCCTCCAGAAGGAAGGACAGTGTCGGCACCAATTCCCAGATGATTTGAGAGATAGACAAATAAGATACATTTTTGTTAATAGTTGGGGTACTTGAATGAATTAAAATTTAAAGCGGACCTTTACTCATATCTTTAAAATAACAATAAACACACCTTTAGAAATGTTTAGTAATGACAATCTACAAACAAACACATACTTCTAGATAATTGCAGTCTTTGTATTCTTTGCATACCTTCTTTCTCTTCCCCAGTCTTTTGGCAGTGGCCATGTTTACTAAGGGCAGATTACTAGCTCTCCTTTTACTTCCTGGATATCTGGCACATGTGATTAGGACATGTAACCATGCACATCTCAGGGGAGGAAAATGCCTTTCCCTGAGATCTCATGAGATTACAGAAGAGATTTCCCAGCAATGCTCTGTTAATGACAAGGCAATCCCAGTGTGCAATGCTTTGGCAAACTGAAGTCCTTTCAAAGCAGGAAGTGAATGCTCTGCAAGTGTAAGTATTTCATAATCACAGCATTTTACCACTGACATGTCGATGTTATTAATCATCATACATAGAGGGATGCATTGGTAGAATTTGATTTTTTTTTAAGTGTAAAGTCTGCTTTAACTCCTGAGTTTAGTGTCACCAAGTCCATTTCAGATATTAGACGTCACATATATTATTTGAATATAAGATAAAACATGTTTAAATAAATAAACAGAATGGCTCCCTAATTTTATGCAAATAAGTAGGTCAAGAGCATCAGACAGACCGAGTCACAGACAGATATTTTTATATCAAACCTAATTACATTGCTTTTAAAAATAGACTAAAAGCTGAGTGTAGCAGCCAGCATCATTTTCACAGCTCACAGAGACAGGAATGCAACTCGGTAGGACTCATTGGTTTGGCAATGTAATGTCTCATTATCACTTCACTGCAAGGGCAACAAAACCTTCACAAGCAGACAGCAGTGCTAAAAAAATAATAATCAAGCATTTCTCCCACGTTCCACTGGTTAGGAACTGCTCGCCAGACTGTGGTAGAATCGCAATCATAAACAACTGAACTTTCTTTATCCCAGGAAATCCACAAAATCAAAAAAATAGAAGTAGGGATGCACTGATACCGGTTTTTCGGTATCGAGTACCAATATTTTTTTTTCCGGTACTCGCCAATAACGAATATAGATACTGGAAGTACCATTAAGGAAGCTGGGTGGCGCATAATGACTGGAAGCATGGAGCTGGTGGCGAGGAAGCATGGAGCCACCTTTCTGTCCAATCAGAAAGCCGGGGGGCGGGTAATGACTCACCGCCCAGCTTCCTGATTGCCTAGCTTCCCAACCAATCTGGAAGCCAGGCAGCATGATTGGCCAGGAAACTGGCTACATGCTCCCTCTTCACCAAGTCATTACCCGCCCCCCAGCTTCCCGATTGGCCGGGAAGCCAGCTCCATGCTCCCTGGTGACGATCAATCAGGAACTACCCGCCCGGCTTCCTGATACCAGAAGTTCCGGTATCGGTCTAACTATCGGGAGTACTAGACCAGATATTTGGTATCAGCACCGATACTAGTATCGGGACATCCCTAAATTGAAGTGTGAGGCGCAGGGCCACTTTGTAGGCAAGTAGATAGGAGATTTAATGACTGTTTTTCGGGTAGAAGGAAATCCCCTTCGGTAACTCTCTGGAGGACAAGTGACATTAAGCTGTGTTTTGAGATACAAGCTGCTTTAAGTTCATGGAGCAAAATGCCAAAAACGAGGTGCGTGACATGCAGAATAAAAATGTATTTAGAAGATGCATACAGTAAAACACATTTGGAGGGGGTGGGCTTATCAAAACTGAACCAGACAAAATCTGAAGCAGCTGTGCAGGGCAACCAATCAGCTTCTCTCTTCAGTTTGTTCAGTTAAGATTTGAAAATGAAAAATAGAAGCTGATTGGTTGCCATGCACAGCTGCTCCAGATTTTGTCTGCTCCAGTTTTGATAAATTCCCTTTATAATGCATAAGGTTTTTTCTGGATGTTACCTCATTTTAGGTGCTTTCCTCAAGGAACATTTAACCCAGCCTTTTTCAATACTGTGGCAACCTGTACTGCCTTCTGGCTTCAGGGGTGTTTCAGAATTTACCCACAAAGCCATGCCTCTGATATCAAGATGGCTCCTGATGTGAAAGAGGGGGACTTCAGAAGTGAAAAGGGGCTGTAATGTTAA
>NW_017306929.1:735809-740702 GCF_000935625.1 Nanorana parkeri | reverse complement strand
GGTCCCCTCTCCTTAAAATCCATAAGGGTTTGGTATGGATTTTAGAGGGACCACATGTAATTTTTAAAATTTTTAGACTGGGGTGCCTCCAGAATTTGCATACTTTTAAAGGGTGCTATGAGTGAAAAAGTGTTGAGAAATACTGGTTTAAACGTTCCACACGATTACATGTTGTAAAGAAGGGGGACTAATTGATGAATCCCACAAAAGTAACAGTTTAATGGTTGTTCATTGGCTTTAGTATGCACTTTTCTCTGGAAGATTACATTTTTTTTGCCAGTAAAATAAATGGACAACTTGCTTTTTATGTGGTATTATGCTCTGTTCACACATTGATTACATGTGTTGGTGTTCTGTGGTGCCATTCATTTGTAAGGGCACCCCAATGCACATACGCAACGCACCTGCACTGCAAAGCACTAATATCCCAAAGATGCAGTTTTAGCCTTGGTGGAATGCATTGGCACCCAAGATGAATGGGCTGCATTAACACACCAGACAAATGTGAACCTGGCCATAGTATTATATGATTTAATAGGTGAGAGAATGCTAGAACTTGGTTGCTAGGAAATATATATTCGCCTCAACCTGTAGAGTCTAACTTTATGGACACATAATAATAAATATGATCAAACTCTACAATGAGAACAGTGCAGTATGAACTGTATCTCATCACTTATCCACTATGTACGGTAGTAACATCAAATGAGGACGAAAGCACCATATGTGCCATTGGAAAAAAAAAAAAACAGCTTATATATTCGCTGTTATAGTTAGCAAGCAATAAAAAGAAACGCCTGGAGCCAGCCATTACATATCTCAGAGTGCGCATCCATCATGCTGAAAAAAATAAATAAATTAAACTCATATGGTTCGCATCTATGATTAATGGAGCCCAGACAAACAGAAATACAGACACAGGTAGAGAAAGAACACTCATCTTTATTACTGAAGATTTATTGGATAACACAGATATGAAATACCAGCTTTTGTTTTGAGGCAAACCACAAATATCTAAAAGTTTTTCTTGTACAATGAACAGTGCTTTACTGCAGTGTAAAACCTTGAAGAGCGGTATTAGTTTCAAACCCTACAAGTGAATTAATTTATGAGCTAAGCAATATGTCTTCTTAGCAGAGAAGGGCACTGCAGCAGTACAACGGTTTTACAATATTGTATCAAAGCACAATGATCACATATGATCCGAGTAGCGTTCATCAGTGAGTGCTTAGTCACTCATTGTAGGATTTACCTGCAAACATTTCCTGTCATTTGTGTATTAAAGGAGATCTAAATGTACCAGCATCACACTTGGTATTCAGGACAAGCATTGTGAAATAGAAAATAAAATGCTTTGTTATTATGCCCAAAAAGCTTTTCTTACTTTTGAAAACATTGCATATCCCTGCCTTTCTGCTCCCACAATGCCTTGTGCCACATGCAGCTGGGCTCTGTAGGAACCCAATTCGCCTGTGTCCAAGCACTATCAAAACTACTGCCACCCCCCTCCACTTGACCCAATCAGTTGCAGAAAGGCTCATTCACCATCCCAAAACTACATATCACAAAGGGGTAGGGAATGTCCCCACCGCAACTGCCAAGATCGATTGGGTTGGTAGGAAGGGGAGGCAACAGGAGTGTCCCGAGGCTGGGTGACACCTGGTCTCCAGACCGGGCGACGCCCCGCCGTGTCGTCATCACGCATGCGCGGCCATCTGATTGAGAGAGGAGGGGACGTTCACCCGGCAGGATGAGGTATGCCGCCGGGCCCCCTCCTCTCTCCTAACACTGTCGGGCTCTCAGTCCATGACCGAGTGCCTGACTTTTTATAGGGGGGGGTGACACCAAAATGACTGTCAGCCATTTTGGCGTCACCCCTCAAATAGTGTCACCCCCCTTGTGACGCCACTGGGAGGTCATCAGAGTTTTGAGTGAGCTTGGGCGAATCAGGCAAACCGGGTTCGCACCAAACCCAGCTTCATCTCTACTGGGCTCCAGGAATGTAGGAGAGATGGCAAAGTAGAGAGGTGGGCTGAAGGAGGGGCAGAGCTGTGAGGGAGCAGTGAAAAAAAATCAAACAGTGTACTAGTTTCTGAGCACAGTGCTCCTGCATGAGCTGCTACAATGGGAGATATTATGAAGGCAGAATGAAATGTGGACACAGACATACAAGAAATGTTTGTGAATGTGCTTCTCACAGTCTAATTTAATGGTATTAAATTATAATAGGGGAGTGGGCATTAATGTGGCAGATGAGGTTTAATGTCGATAAATGCAAAGTAATGCACTTTTGGAATTAAAAATAAACAAATGGGTTATACAATTATGGGTGTTCCGCTAGGGAAGTCAGAAATGGAGAAGGATTTGGGGGTCATTGTAGACTACAAACTGAAAGGTAGTTTGCAGTGCCAGGCTGCTGTAAACAAAGCTAGCAGGGTCTTGTCCTGTATTAAAAAGGGGATGTATTACAGGGACAAGTCTATAATTTTGCCACTTTATAGATCATTGGTTCGACCTCATCTGGGAATACGCGGTCCAGTTCTGGTCACCAGTACTAAGAAAAGATGTCCTTGAGTTGGAAAAAGTCCAGCGGAGGGCAACCAAATGAATTAGGGGTATGGAGGACCAGAGCTACGAGACAAGGCTACTAAATTTAAACATGTTCACATTGGAGGTGAGGAGATTAAGGGGAGATATGATCTCCATGTACAAAATGTTCAATGGTGGTAGCAACATTAGCGATAAACTGTTTAAAATTAACTCCATTACAAAAACTAGAGGCCACCACCTAAAATTGGTGGAAAAAAAATTCCAGCACAAGGGGCGAAGGGGGTTCTTTACAGTAAGAGCAGTTAGGGTCTGGAACTCACTGCCACAGGCGGTGATTTCAGCAAATAATGTGGAATTGTTCAAGAAACTTTTGGACGATTTCTTAAGGGACCGTAATATACAGGGGTACAGGTACTCCTAGAATGAGATCCTAATAGGTTGGACTTGATGGACTAATGTCTTTATTCAACCTCAAATACTAATGTAACTATGTATTTATGGGGACTAAATGGACAATTTGAAATGTAAGGAAACAGTGTGAGAGATGTTAAAATGCCATGCCAAAGCAAATATGACATTTTTGTTTTAAGACTTAAAGGAGAACTATGGGGTCAGTTGAGAGCCGTGACAGGATCGAGAGGTGAGAGAACCCGGTATGTTTTCCCTCACCTCCCGATCTACTGAGCCGACCTGTGACAGTCTCATTGTCACAGGTCGGCTTAGAACTATGACGTGAGTGGAAATCACTCATGTCATAGTTCTCCTTTAAGTGACACTTTACATTCAGCAAGCAACTGAACAGTTTTATTTCATACATGTTACGAGTGAACAATGCACGTTTAAAAATAAACATAAAAACACAGCACTCCACGTTTATAACCATTAATCCAAAATACACAGACTGTGCTGCATAAAAGATATAGACTGGCAATATCATATAAAAAGTACTGTTTAACAAAATATGGCATAATGTACGCAGGTTTACATAGCTTGTCAAAACTTTAAGGCCTGCTTCACACCTAGGCGTTTTAGAGCAGTTAGAAAGGCGCTTTTAAATGGCCAACACAAGAAACCCCATTCATTTCCATGGCCCTTGTTCACACTTGAGCAGAAAACCGCCAGCAGGAAAATGCCAAATGCCTGAAAAGGTACATGAACTTTGGGCAGTTAAAAGCGCATTTCTGCCCCATAGACTTCAATGAAAATGCCTGAAAACGTGCGGCAGAAGCATGTTGCATATTTTCGTGCGCGTTTGAAACGCGCGTTTGTCCGGATCTTGAGGCCACAAGGTCTCGAGTTGATTAGTTGCTTCCGCCCTAGCGAAATGTAACATTCATTTACATGCACATAATTCACAAACAATGAAAATGGATTTTCAGTCATTTGAAATTATTTACGGTCAGTATTTCCCTAACCTTGTTTAGCCCAATTAAACAGATGATTAAGAGTAAAAATGCAAATGCATATAAACATTTTTGCACGATCTTGCATTATTTGGCATTTTTAACTTTGTAGCCAAAACATATATATGTTTAGCTTCTAAGCATGCAGTGCCACTTAAAGATAACATGCACACTGCACTACCCAAGATTTCATTAAATGCTGACCTATCCAATGTGCTTATCATCTAGTAGTATACATGCTTGGGATGTTTCTTATCTTAATTTTGTGGACTGCCTAGGACAGCACTGCGCTGGAAAAGTAAAGCCTTTATGGCCAGCTGGCAAGAAGCCAAAAGAAAATAGGCACAGCACTGGTAATCCTATATGCATAAAATTATACCAAAGCAAGCATTAAGGCTCAAGAGAAATGATCCCACTCTTGATTGCCTTTATTTTAACTATACCATATAATGTGCTTTATCTCAGGAGTATAACAAGGCCGTTGTTTGGGATTATGTCCTTATGGTGCTTGAAACTAAAGAACAATATTTTGTGAAAATCAGGTTCAAGATTATCCATCCAGAGCATTATTACTGGTTCATTTATAGCCAATATGAGCACTGGCTCAGCTAACATTTTTGAGGGGATAGTTTAATTTCATCCAATTATTAAAAATGTTTCTTGTACATCAAAGTGTCTTTGTCCTAAATGATTGAATGGCAATATTGCTGCGTCACTTGTACTCGGATATCCCAAAAAAAAAAGCATTACAATTCACGTCCATCTCTAGATTTCAGTATTTTAATCAGATACAATTTAAATCACTGCTATATAAAAATGTAGCAGTTTGGTTCTTAAATATGGTGAATGCCACTCAGACTTAAAGTGACATTAAAAAGGATAATTTTTTCCCCTCCCCCCCCCCCCCCTTTTAAGGGCAGAACTTCCCTGTCAACGTGTG
>NW_017306929.1:723480-735798 GCF_000935625.1 Nanorana parkeri | reverse complement strand
AATTTTTTCCCCCCCCCCCCCCCCCCATGTTAATGTCAGCACTTACCTTAAATGATGTCTCCTAATCTGATCTTCCTCTTCTTTCCCCATGTTTTCATCTGTCCCTCCAGCGGTGCGGCAGCTCTCCGATCCAGCGCTGACTCTCCGCTTACAGGTACTTCCGATCCAGCAGGGTCTGCAGGCGGGTGCACGCGTCCATAGACTTACCTTGCGTCTCTGTTCGTCTCCCAGCCAAGAATCTGAACTGCGCATGCGCCCGCCCCAAGATCCTTTGTGGCCGCACGAACAGTTCCGGACTCTCGCCGCGGGAGCGCCCAGCAATAATAAGGTCAGTCTAAACCTCTGTTTAAGCGTTTTTTTTGGTGTTTTTTTTACTTTTTGCCTATATCTACTGCTTGTCGGCAGTAGATATAGGCAAAAAACGTGAGGCTTTAGAACCCCTTTAACGTAACAAGACAACATAAAAATGGTTTTAAACCAAAAGATGTAGCCCCTTGTCCAACCCTTGTCAGACTGGCCAACAAGTATGGCCAGATCTGAAATGTCAAGTTTAAGGCAAAGCACACTGACAAATTTTGCTCATTTCCAAATGCACTATCTATGCCTGATGTTTAATTCCCCGCTGTTACCAAGTATACCAACAGCGATGGCGACTAGCTTTACACAAAGGCAGTTTTCTGCCAGACTGGTCTAAATATAATCTAAACTGCCATCCAAATTGTCTTGGTTTGGTCATTACGTATTACAGGGCTGGACAAATCCCAGGTAGCCAATGCTCCTTAAAATTCACTGCTGGGGTCTATCTTTTTGCGTTCTCCTTAGTTATTGTCAAAAGAGCTGGCTCCTGGATTGCACAGATTGGTTCCTGAAGTCCATATTAATTTGTCCACCTCTGACTTACTACCCTAGTGATATTTGAAATATTCATGTTTCAGAATTGGTTCTGCATAAATCAGCATTAAATTAACATACCATTTTCTCAAATACGCAAGTATTCTTAAAAATGGTTCCTGTTCTTCCCTCATAACAAATATGGTAGATAAATATTCTGCTTTAATGCACTGCAGATCTACACTACTGGATTAGCCAACCATGCTTTTTTTAGTAGACAAAATACCTTAGTTTTCATAAAGCCATTCAGCAATACAAAAGGATACATACTAACTACACTGCCAATAAAAAGAAAAAAAAAAAAGAAGGGGTAGTGTTTGTATTTCCTATACAAAATACCTTTGTTTTAAAAAATGTATCAGCATTACAACTGGATACATAGTTACTATACTGCGAAGGAATTTCAAGGAAAAGGGGTATGTCACACATTCCTTCCTATTTTCACATTGAAATGGTCTTATACATTGCTGTAGTTATGAGGGAGTATGTTCACTCCCACTATGTCACAGCTTGTGGCATTGCACAAAACACCATCACTGTCACACAATAGGCTCAATTCACTAAGCCATTATGATTGTTATTTGTCATAACGACCATGGATTGTCTACAGCGAGAGTCAATAAGAGTTGAAACAGTCACCCTGCTAAAAATAATGACTGCTATGACAAATAACAATCGTTACAGCATAAACTATCACTGGGGCTATCAAAATTGTGCCAGCCATGCTTTTCCCCACCTCTCCCCTTCATAACCTAGACAGGATTGCTCATGTGAGTTACTTATAGCCAAAGCTGGGCTAAAAGACACTGAGGGAAATTTATCAAAACGGGAGCAGACAGAAACTGGAGCAGTTGTGCATGGCAATCAATCAACATCTCTCTTTCATTTTCAAACCTTAACTGAACAAACTGAAGACAGAAGCCAATTGGTTACTATGGGCAACTGCTCCAGATTTTGCCTGATACGGTTTTGATAAATTCCCCCCAGTAAGCTTTCCGTAGATATCAGACGATGTTCAAGCCACAAGATGGTTTGCAGGCTTGAGCACTGTGTGATAACTATGGAATGATTACTGCACCCCAATGATGATGTATAAGCATATACAAGCTTTGCCATTAGCAAAGCTTAATTTCCCAAAGACTGGAGTGCTCTAGCCCTGACTCTTTAAAGGGTATGTCAGACATCTGCAGAGAGACCACTTCTTACACACCGCAAGCAAGGGTCCCTTTTCTACAACATAGAGGCAGAGGACAAGCTTTTCTACTGTAAAGGTGGCCATACACTTTACAACCATCGCAAGACCTTAGTCTTGCGATGGTTGTAAAGTACTTAAAAAAACGTACGATCTGCCCATCTTGGACAGGCAGATCGTACTTGCGATCATCGCAAGCCTGCCCCCTTGAGGGGCGGGCTTGCGATGACTGCAATGAGGGGCGGGCTTACAAGCGCAGCAAACGGGCAGTGTGCGCGTGCACACACCGGCCCGTTCGTCAGTTGTCGAACAAGCAGGCCACTCAATCGCCGAGAATCGTACGATTCCCGGCGGGTTTTCCAGCCTGCTTGTTCGATGGAAGACGTGCGACCGTACAGTAGAAACGGTCACACGCCTTCCATACACTGTACGATTCTCGTACGATCGCGGGATTTCCCGCGATTCTCGTACGAGAATCGTACAGTGTATGGGCACCTTAAGACTTTGCATGCCCTTTATTCTGATGCACCTGGAATACATTTAGTAGATTTAAGCTGAAATTTGGGCTTTAAGGACTAGAGCTGCAGTACAAATGTGTTTTTGTACAAGTTGTGAGATGCTCATTTTAACTGTGTGATCCTTTTGCAGCAAAGCTGGAAAAATTTTATTTTATATTATTTATACCTGATATAGTGACATATGACTTATTATGGGTGATGTCAGTATACCTGACTGTTAAAAACTATTTTAGTAATTAAATACCCATCTACTGCTTAAGCAAATGGAGCATGACAAATACAAATACAATTCATAGTCAGTGCAAAAACCAGTCTGTCAATAACAGAGCTGCCATCACATTACATTGCTTAGAGTAAATTACTGAAATCTTTACAAGATATCTAATTTTTATAGCAAATGTGACAAGCAGTGTGGACATCTATGACCACAAACAAAGGGCATACAAGCATATAAGAATAATAGACAAACCAGTCTGGCCTTACATTCTGAAGTCAGCATACATTCCACTCGCAAAAACAGCCTTACTAGAGGTGATCTACAAAGCTGCTCTACTGGTAATAATTTTTACATGTATGCCTGCTTTCACATGTCTTAGTCATAAAGCTGGCAATACACCGGCGAAATTCTACACAAGGTGGTCTTATTCCCCCATCCACGCTGTTTAGCAGGCTGAATGAGAAAAAAAAAAAACAAACAGTGTATGGCCAAGAGAACACACAAAGACAATGCTTAGGACTCCTACTCCTACATAAGTGCACCCTCAGCTCAATGCTCACTACTAGGGCTGAAGCGAACGATTATTTTCATAAATAAATTCGTTGTGCCGATTATTTTTAAAATCAATCAATTGGTTGTATTAACAAAACAAAAAAAGATCTCTCTCTTTCTCTCCCAAACTATTCTCATTATCAATCAATGATCAATTTAAATCGATTAGTTGTTGCAGCCCTACTCACTACAGAAACTAGGGCACAATTTTTAAAAACTGCATCTAAACCAGGGCTGAACAAACCCCACAAGCCAGGTCATTACTGCTCCATAAAAACCTACAGCTGGTGCCTAAAGTTTGAAGTTCTCTCTAGTTGTTGTCCTCCTGGATCGTAAACATTTTTTGCTGGCTCCTGGATTGGCAGACTGTTTCCTGAATTTCACATTAATTTGATCACTCCCGATCTATACCCATACACTTACACCAAATATGCTAGTGTACATTATCCTGCAATGTCAAACAGTTTAATCTCCTTTTATATGTCCTGCTTTAAATTAAAGCCATACCAGAAGGATGTACCCAGAGACATTTGCTTTCCTAGGGTGACAACACTTATTGCAGTTCAGCTGCAGAAGTGTTAGTATTTCCTGTGCACCTACAAGTTGTACTAGAGGTATTTGTGCCAATGCACAGCAAGCAGGCACATTCTGCTGCAGTTACCGTAGTAAAATTGTTATGTTCATCTCCCGCTGGAGTGGGCACGCAGCCACAGGAAGTTCAAACAAAGAGTCTACAGGATATGCACAGCATAGGAAGAGAAAACATGAACAAAGCAAGGGAAAACTGTATTTTTAATCAAAGATAATTCCATCTTCATTTACTTACAGTGCTCTAAAAATCTATGTATTCTTTTCTGAAAACGTAATTACTTAACAAAAAAAAGCAAAAAACCACACAAAGAAAGAGAAATACAGTGAACTCTCAGTTATCCAGTATTCAACTAACCAGAACGATCATCTAACCAGAAACAAAAATCCCCTGTGTACTCAATGTTCTGCGGCATGTATTATCCTGGAAATGATCATATGCCTATTTGTCTTAATTTGTTTTAAGTGTGTCCATTTGTCTTAATTTGCTTTTGATTACTACATTTCAATTTATGTTATGGTATGATATAGTATGGGGTATGACATTAGTTATACCGATTTTTAATAGTAACTGCCAAGCAACCAGAAACCACATTTATCCGGAATCTATCATTCCCTGTGGATGCCGGATAACTGGGAGTTTACTCTATAATGAAATTAGCATGAAAAAAAACTAATTTATACATAAACCAGTCAGGTAGCAACGTCTATTTGACAGTTCTTCTGTGTATTTGCGTCCCTTGCGTCTGTAATCCTGGACAGCCAAGTGAGACAGATTTGACACTGGAGATTTCCTCAAAGGATATGCACAGTTATGAAGTGTTCGGGGTCAGGTTTTATCCTATTGCAGTGCTAAGTCATAGCAGCAAAAAAAATGTATAAATAAAGCTGCCTACTTATCACAGAGATTATATATATATATATATAGTACATACACAAATATGCGCCACCAAGGCATGATCTGCAAGCACCAGGAAAACACTATACACTTCAGTATCTAATTTGATATATTCCCCCAATACACAAAGTGTACTGGACATTATCTGCTGCTGTGTGATATTCACGTAAACCACTGGAAAACATCAAGCTGCTTATGAAGATTTATACCATCTCAACTTCCTCAAATAGTTCTCTAGAGGAAAGGTATTTCTGTAAATGATAGAACAAAAACCAAACCACTGACATTCCCCTCTTCTTCCATAGAAGTACACAACTCACTATTTCTTTGAGCTTTTCTTCTTAAGATATGTTAAATACATTCTAAAAACTACTACAGTCAGTTGATAGGCCAGTCAAAGTCTACCTTGTTGTCAAAAACACTTTTCTCCCCATTGCTACATCTTCAAAATATACGATTATCACAGTATAACATGAATAAATGCAGTTTTTTGTTTTTAATATCAAATCAATATATTTTATATACATCTTATACTCTGCGCCAATCAGGTGCCCTGCATTCCCTTGTGCTGACAATGAACATGCTAGCAAGAGGAAAGAGCAGAAAGAGATGACCTCATCAGTCTGTTCCTTCTTTGTCACTGTCCAATCACAGGCTTTGACAGGGAATTGACCTAGCCGAGTTATTTAACTTCAGCACAGAGAAGCCAGGTTACCAGGTTTGTTGTGTGCTAGGGTTGTGTAAATCTCTATACTGGATAAACTGAAATATAAATCATGGGTTAGCTATGACAGCTTTCATATATGTATTTAAAGGAGAACTATTGAGTCAGGGCTTTTCCCCATAGTTCTCCTAAGGGTCACGTGAGAACACAAACTAGCGTTCTCCCGTGACCCAAAACTCAGACACCGCAGCCGGGACGGATCCCGACAATACTGTCTGGATCCAACCAGCTGCAGGATTGACAGCTATCCCCTCCCCCGTCCGTTTAGCCAGTCAGCACTGGAGGATCAGACAGGGGATCCTCCAGTGCTACGCCCCTGAAAGTGACAGCTGTACAGATTCTTCTCCCCTTGGCCGCTCTGTGGCTGCAGCGGCTGAGGAGGAGGAGAATGTGTACAGCTGTCACTACTGTATGCTGGCTTCACTGATCGAGATCGCCACTGCAGCGGCCTTTTTCAAAGGGCACCGGCTCAGTCCCCCTGCTGGTGTCCCTCCCTACAGACTGGAAGACGTTGGGGACCGGACCTCAGTGGGCCCCTCAACTGCCTTAGGCCCACGCACCGGCTGCACCGCCGGTAGTTCCGCCCCTGCTGGAAACCGCTACAGAGCAAAATATCCACACAGGGATTATTGTTATGTTTTTAAAGTAAATACTTCTTAGGATACTCCAGTTGCACTAGTATTGTTCTGCGGTGTAAATTAGCATTTTTACATGTTTTTCATATAATAATAATAATAATAATAATAATATGTTTGCAGACAAGTTATCAAAATCAACAACCACAAATATTTCATGAATCTAAATACACCAAAATCAGATTGGCTGTCTGGGTTACAAATCATTAGCCGCTATTTTTGTTTTTTAAGAATAAAATTTATTTTAGTTAGTTAAAACTAACACCAAAAAAGATAATGGGGCAATGGCATCTGTTATTGCTATGTCCTCTTTAATAAAGTTAAAATTTCACAACCTCACTATTAATACAAGTCTAATGTTTCCCTTTACTTGGTAGGAAGCAAAGCTTTGTACATACCGTACACGTGAGAGAACACCACCTACATCCTGGAGAGTAAACAATGGACACATGCTTGGTTAAAAAAAAAGTGTCCTGTGAAGCCAAATGCTTAACTCCATCATTAACTTGGAAGTAGAGTGTTCATCACATGCCATCTGCTAGATCATACCATCACACAACCAAACTATTAACAGGTGGTCCAAAAGCATTATTGACTTCAAATTAGACATGCTTTTCCATAGGAAAAAAAAAAAAAAAAATATAGGAAAAAAACCATTCAGAAGTTTTGCTAGTTCCATAAAAACAATAAATATGATCACAATAGACAGGCGAGAAGAAAAAAAAAACACAGATTGCACATGATCTTGGTGGGCAACAGTGTGATTTCCACTGACATAAGCTAATTCGACATTTGCTCTAATCTAGAAAATTATTTAACCTATACTAAGACCAGGTGATTTTTTTTTTAAGCTTAGATGCCCAGACCAAATTTTAGCAGCATCAGAAGTGTATCAATTATCTTGACAATAACTCTATGACAAATTTGTCAGTTACATCAGGCCTGAGAACTAGAAACACGCACAGTTGTACTTTCATAGTTCTCTGCATCAATGCTGCAAGGTAAATAACATTGTCACAGCGAGGGGCATTTTACAGTAGACTTAGGAAGGTGTACTGCAGTCATGAAAGGGTTAAAGGAAATTATTGCAAACCCAGTATAAGTCACATGTGAAACATGTATAAACAGATACAGAATATGCATTCCAAGTCCAATAACCTATCTAACATGCCACACTAACTGATGTTTGCATGGAACAATGTTTTTTGGGGAAGTGTATCTGTAATCATACGACCACTAAATATAGCCAAACGATTTTAAGAGTAAGAATTAAAAAAAAGAAAAAAATGAAAACACAAGACACCCAGATATACAGCTACAGCTTGAAAGAAACAGACAGCTGACTGGCCTGACTACAGGTCCTGATTGATCTGATTAGATTGCACAGAAACAACATCTGCATTCAGTGAAACGACAACAATGCAATACGAATACTTATGGACAGCACACAGGCAGATCTCACCACAAGAACGATAGGCAGGGACCACATTACCGTATATATGATCTGACTCCATGCATTTTGGAACATAGAACTACCTTCTTACCAGCATGGTAAATGTCTGGATGCAGTCCAAGTGCAGGTTAGTGTTTTTTTTCCAATGGAGGCAAATAATCACCAACATATGGCAAAAAATCACTGCCTGTAATAAAAAGGGCATTTGCCCCGCCCGCACATCCTTGGCATCTCTCAAGAGTTAGCCCCTATACAGCCCAACTTTTACTCAAGATCTCTAAAAAATGATGGGCAGTGTATAGAAAGACTAAAGTAGGGTACACACGGGTACATTTTTGAGCTAACGTTTGTATGAATAATTCTGTTGGAACGTCAGACACTTGGCAACTGTCGTTCAAAATTTCGTTTGATTTAGCTTTTAATCTTGCAATGAATGGAGTTTCCCCGAACAAAAACCACATCCACTGTTAGAATTTCGTTCGATCAAAAAAAAAATTCCAACATGCTCCTCTGAATTTTTTTTGTCACTGCAGACTATCGATTTTAACCCCATCAACGATTAGGAAGTCAAACAAACATTCTGAAATCGATTTGGTTCGAAATGGCAAACGTGTATGCCCTACTTAACAACTACAACTGGCCAAACACCGCTCAAATTTCAACCGAGTCAACAGGACTTGACCAAAATGCATGCAGTGTGTGGGCACGTTGGTACCTCTTAGCTTGGCAAAGGTCCATTTTTTTTAAAGACTTTTGTTGAAGGAGCCCCACCTTGGCTGCACAGTGCCAATCTGCTGCAGTCAATGTTTGGGTATAGTCACAGTGGCACACCCGTCACTTTCAGAATACCATAGCCTGGCAGGGGGATTCCCCTTTTGAAGGTGTTTAGCATGGATGAGGCAATAAAGCATTCGTATCGCACAGTGTATGGCCAGCTTAACCATACTGCGCCAATTTCCGATCAGAAGTTTCACCAACTGCATCTGTAGCTACATCTCACAGCAGAACTGGAAAGGCACCAACATAGATGATTTCCAGCTCGGGATTCCTCAGCAATGGCAGCATAAGAAAAGCTAATAGAATAAAGTGATGTTGCCTCATCTATGGCAAGTTCATGATGTGTGCTCTTTATACAGTGTGTGTTTATGTGTTAAAAAGAAATGTGCTGTAACATTTACACTTCCTTACACACAAATAAAGTAGACCTGTCAGAATTCAATGCAAAGGGGGTGGTCCACTGATGATGGGTTTTAAATTAAAAAACAAAAAAAGTTTATTAGCATAGGTGAACTTATGGAAAGCATAACAAGGCTGACAGGTTCACTTTAAGCAGCGATAAGTGTTGAATAAATTCCTACTTATTCTCTGTGAAATCAAGTGGATAATTTTTCAGCGATTTGTAGCATAGTCGCTCAGCAATTGCGTTTCATGTCGACAACGATCGCCAGCAATCGCTCTTCATTTACATTTAGACCCCGTTCACAGAGCTGTTTGTCGCGCGATTTCTGTTAAATGTAGTTTGTCCAATGCATTTCAATGGCGCTGTTCACATCTCACAGCTCAATGTCGCCGGTAGCTCAAGCTTGTAGCTCGAAGATGACCTATTTTTCGGCGGATGTCGCACGATTTGGCCCCAAAAGACTCAATGGTATGGCGCTACAGACGGGTCACTTTTGCACAGCAATATGGAAATAAAGAATTATGTCACATCAAGACCGCTGTTGATTGGTTACAGCCCAATGTAGCAGCGACGAAGTCCCTCCCAAAAGTTGCGCGACAAAACGTGCACTGCCGCACAATGTAGCTCAATGCCGCTCAGCTTGGCTACAAAATCGCTGAAGAAACCGATCTGTGGCACAGCACGCCAATCCAACACTGTAGCATTAGTTTATCTTGTAGCGGCAACAAATCGCTTCTTGGCTATGACTTAGCCAGCGACTATACTCATTACATTGTGAGCTACAAATCACACTTAATCGCTGGCATCAGAATCGCCTGTCTTAAATCAGACCAACTCTCCTCCCTGTAATACAAGTGCAGACAGAAGAGAAAAAGTAGGAAGTAATACCGACTGAGAAAAGACAGTCACATTCACCATCTCTCTAGTTACATCAAAATCTGGGCTAAGCAACCTTGCCATGTCTGCTGTTGTGGAACTACAAGTCCCATGAGCTATTGCAAGACTATCACAGGCATGACTCCCAGAGGCAGTAGCATTATGGGATTTGTAGCATCACCACAGCAGGAGTGCAGAGGTTGTCTACCCCTGATCAAAACAAATTACATTCTGGGGATATAAAAACCCTACCAGTTCTCTGGTAATACTTTGATTTATTAAACAACAACTAGAAACTTTACTTTCCTAAAACTTGTCACACTTTGTTGATGGCAAAATACAAACAAAGAAAGTACAAAGCATGGTTTTACAATCAGGGTCAAAGACAAACAGTGACATCAATGGTTTAACACTTAACCTAAACACCTCTTCCACAACTTCAAACGCATCAAAATGGAAGTGGGACCAACATCTGTCAGAAAAAAAGCAAGTTTTGGCATTCCTATGTCAGGAGTTCTACTAAAATGTGTTAATGCTATTTTACAGATGGTACAACCTTCATACCCAAATACTTTGTTGCAAATACGTATTAAAATTAAAGTGGTATTAAACCCTCTGCCTTTTTTAAATGCACTGGGTGTCAAGCAGTGCAACATTACTCAATACATTTTTCCCTTAAAAAAAAAAGGCACCCAAATAATTACAAATTTATTAAAGCTTTATCAAAATGGAAACATCAAATAGACAAAGAGCTTTAAAAAAATGCCTGTACTTCCACTAATTTTATGGTACGCACAAAATATTGCATATCATTATATGACCTTAAAGGAGAATTATGAGGTGAGTGTTTTTCACTCAGCCTCATAATCTGAGCCGACCTGTGACAATAAAACTGTCACAGGTCAATGAAACTGTCACAGGTTGGCTCAGTAGATAGGGAAGTGAGCGAACACATACCGGCGCTCGCTCACTTCTCGATCCTGTCACTGCAGAGAGCCGTGACAGGAGAGTGACTGGATTCTCCCCTGTCCGATCCTCCAGCGCTGACTGGCCGAACGGACAGGGGAGGGGTCGGGTACAGCTGGCTCTGCCTCTAGATAGGCAGAGCCATCTGCCTATCACTCACACACCTGGGCCGATCCAGACATAATTGGCGGGATCCGTTTCAGCTGCGGCGTCTCGGTATACCGCAAACTGTAGCTCGCGGTATACTGAGCTTTGGGTAACGGGAGGACGCTAGTTTGTGTCCTCCCGTTACCTTAAGGAGAACAGCCCTAACCCCATAGTTCTCGTTTAAAGCAGGATGGACAAACCCTAGGTGCCAGGTAGCCAATGTGACAGGTAGTGCCATACTTTTCTAAGAGAAGGGTGGCTCCTGAATTCCATATTGGTTTGTTCCCCTCTGTCTTAAAGGCTTGTGCCACCTTTCATACCATCCATATTTAGAGTATAACCTGGATCGCGATGCCATTCTGCAACTTCAAACCCCTTAGCTGAAGCAGCAGGCTTCTGCATATTTTTTTTTTTTACACCGTTTCATTTGACCGCAGATCCATTCAAACTAATCTGCAAACAAAAACTGTGGCAGAGCGACTCGTAGTCCTCAGCGAAGTACAAGTGCAGTGACGTCACCACTTGATGATGAGCCTGGGCTTGGGGTGAACCCAGTTCGTCTGAATTTGCCTAAGCACATTTAAAACTTTGACCACCACCCCCTCCACCCAACCTAGTCAGTTGTGGGGAGGCGCATTCCCTGCCCTGCAGTTATACTTCACAAAGAAGTAGGGAATGCCCCTGCCGCAACCTCCAACACTGATTGGGTTGACAGGGGGTGCTGGCAGTCAGAGTGGGCCTTGGGGAACTTGGGCAAACTAGGTTCCCACCAAGCCCAGGCTCATCACTATTCACCACAATTGTAGTCCATAGATTTCTTCCTTCAGCCCCATAACAGAAGATTCATACCTAGGAGTTTAGGAACCTGGCCACTGTACCTGCACTCCACTGACCATGGTTGCAATGCTTCGCAGGCTCCAATGCAAAGAAATTCATAGATGCACATTGTTTCTTTTTGCGGTATGAGTACATTAATTACAAAAAGTGGAACTTCCCGTTAAATTAGTATGCTATCTTTTTTCCCAACAATGTAATTTCTTATAACGCTAGAAAGACAAAAACGCAAACTGATAACTATCAGGGAAAAAAAAAATGCCATTCAGGGTTGCACTGAAAGCAAAAATGGATGCTACGGGCAACATTTTTTTTCCCCCCATGACAGCAGCTCTTTGTATGTTTTTGCTAAAGCAGCATTAAAAAGGACAGTCACCATGCTAGCTGAACACAGTGCACACATCTCCAACATAACAAAGTACACTTGATTCAAACTTTGACCTTGTTCTGGTAGCCAGGAGCCATGAGTATACCTGCACAGGAACAGTGGCTACAAGTATGCGGATTAAGTAAATGATTAATTCCCCTTCAGCTGGGGTGTGAAATATCATCTGATGCATGACGCTGATTCACTAAAGGCCACTCTCAGAAAAAAGGTTTATCCAAACAAAAACAAAACAAGACAAAAAAAATATATATATATTATA
>NW_017306929.1:720520-723392 GCF_000935625.1 Nanorana parkeri | reverse complement strand
ATATAGATAAGACTTTTTCCATAATGATAATGTAGCTGAACACAAATTTGAAAGTCGCCCCCTTTATTTTCAATTACTGTAATGTAAAGATAATTACTACATATAAAAATACCAAATGATCTAATTGTTACTTGCATTAAAAGCAAAAAGTCACTTCCATTTGCAAGTAATTTTCACTGGTGTATGATCCAGGCCTAACTCAGACAGAAGCGAGCAGCGGTCACAACGTATCGCGCAGTAAAGCGCCATCAATGGAACAATATTTACCATGTGACCGTTTTCACCAAGGATTTGTAGGGCTTTAGCCAGCTTGATGAGTCATTGAAGTCAATGAAGTGAAATCTAAACATATGCATGGTGTCTGCCATGGTTATTCCCATGAAGCGGCACATGAGTTTGCAGCATGCGGAATACGGAGCAGGAGAAGGATTAATGGCCCCGATCTGCATACTCCATTCATGTTATCACTTGAAGGCACCACTAATCTGTGACTGCACCTCACTGACAGCCCGCTGATGACTTTTCATCTCTCCTTTGTTCCTTTTTTCATCTGACTTTAGAAAGTACAAAGTAACACCTGGATGAAGAGCTCTTTAACTGGCTGCTAAGTAAATCTATAAATAGGTTGCTGAAACAAAAGGCAACTGGTTATTTTTACAGGGAAATCTGCATGCACAGCTGTACCTACGTTACAGAACCATTTACATAATTCATTCATAAAGCTGTACAAAATATGTCCTAAATCATTCAAATGAACAAAACTGGACTGGGAGCTTTACAGCGGCATGGACTATGTAAAAACACAATACATGGAAACCCCGTCACTAAAACCTCATCAGCTTCAACCTGTTAAAAAAGGTATTTCAAGATTAATTTTCAAATCTGAAGTGTTCATTAAAACAACACCTGGTGATCTAGTGACTGTAGCTCTGTGTCAGCCACTTTCTATTATAAGGTGACAACGCTCTGTCCCTGTCACACAAATGTGCTCCTGCGTTGTCACCCTGTGACATGGGCTATCAGTGGATACTACAGCTGGCCATATACTACTGCAGGGGACATTTTTCTGGAACTTTTGCAAGCCACCAAGGTAATCTGGGCTTATAAACAGTGTGGATGGAGGAACCTCCCCTCCAGGCTATTGTATTCTGACAGCAGGCAACCACACCTGTCAGAATACCCGATCAATGACTGCTGCTAATTGGCTACTGTTCAGCCAACAATTTGCAGCCCAGCTACCTTGACAAAAGGTCATAAGAAAAGCGACTGCCACTGATTGGCTGAAGTCATTGTTTGGCAGACAATTTTACAGCCTGGCTACTTTGACAAAAGTCAATTGAAAAGAGATGGTAGCCGATTGGCTGCGGTCACCGTTAAACCAACAATTTTCAACCTAGCTCCTTTGACAAAAGTCAATTGGAAACGTAGTGCAACCCCCCGGCAGTGTACACAGGCACACATTACAGAAGCATAGTCCACAGCTTACAAGGCACACATTACAGAAGCATAGTCCACTGTTGTCACCATTGGGATACCCGCCCTAAGCAATGCCATGCTGTCATCACTGGAGTGCATGCATGTAGACAGGAAGTGGCTGCAAGCAGGCTGCAGGTGATCAGCAATACTAAGATGCAACAACGGATGAAAAAATAAAAAATAGCATTTTAATGAAAAAAAACAACAGTTTATAAAAGTCAATATTTAGCAATTCAGTTAGAGCTTCCATCTACTTTAAGAGCCCAATAACAATTCGGCCAAGCAGCCTATGAATGGGATTGGGCCAATGCCTTTCCCGGTACCCCAGACCGCCTTACCTTTTACTTGGCTTTCATAGTCAGCAATTATTTCTTTGTCTTTCTTGAACCTGTTGGGGGTAGACATTTTTCCGGCACTTTTCCAAGCCGCCAAGGTAATCTGTGCTGTAATTTTACAGGTTTTACTCTCAAATTAGTGTAACAAAGCAGCAGAGCAGTGGGAGAGTTGACAATCACCAAGGCAGGTCACACATGTAATACATGAAATGTGACCTGGGGTGGGGGAGCAGAGATGATCGAGTGTAATAGAAATCTAAGAAAGTAACGATCGGTGGAAGCTTCAGCTATGGAAGGACAGGTCCCATCCAGGAGCCCTAAGAGGTCAGCTGTGAGAGCAGGGAAAGAGAATGGCAGTACTGCAGAGATCACAGTACAATGAGTGTGCTCCCCCCAGGCTCAGTGTGCCGTGAGATGATGAATAGCAGCCAGTAGCATGGTCCACTCCGGCTAGTAAAGGCAGATCAGTCCAACACAAAGGGCACAGTAAATCCCGGGCGGGTGGCTGAGCGGGGCTCCACCTGCCTCTCAAACAAGGAATGTAGCCAGCACGGTTGCAGTTCCCCCCTTGTCTTTCTTCTTCACCCCCTCTATGGTCGAAGCGCAGCAATGTGCAGCCAGACCCCAGCGAGCCACGACTGGGAGGGAGAGGGAGGAGCCACAGCTCTACAGCACGCCTCCATAACCCCGGCACAGCCCGAGCCTGACTGCCGCTAATAGACAGCGCGTGTTGGCCAATCGGAACACTAGGGTGCGCTATTCGACCTGGCAGTAGAGCAATCAGAGGCGGGGGCGGGCTATTGCTATGGTTACTGTGACAAGTGGAGAGGCCCCGGTGGCTGGCTGTTCGCAAACGGAGGTGATAGAGCGGGTTGTCTTCCACAGGCTGGACGAATGTTGTACTGCACTGACACCACAACACCGCCAGCAATGCAGTGCACTGCTACTGGACTGGTGTCTGAGCGCACTGCTACCTCTTCTATGTAGGCACGGCCTGTGCTGGAAGCTGGGGTGACTTGTAAATCCCACTATACAGGGGAGCGCTCAATAATGGTGTTGGC
>NW_017306929.1:702065-720260 GCF_000935625.1 Nanorana parkeri | reverse complement strand
GATTTTCATGTTTTCTTTTTTCTAGCAAAACAGTGATGCTGTGGCACAGACAGTCACCAAAGGGCCCCAGTGGGAGATCAGTCCTTTGGGGCCACATCAAATACTTGACAGGGAGGAACACTTAACCACTTGCTGATCAGGGTGTTAAAGGAGAACTATAAGGTGAGTGATTTTAACTAAACCTCATAGTTCTAGCCGAAGTGTGATAATGAAACTCACACGTCGGCTCAATAGATCGGGAAGTGAGCGAACGCAGACTGTCACTCTCGATCATCCCCCTGCAGAGAGTGGTGACTGTCAGTCACGGCTCCCTGCAGGCATTCTCCCCCTCTCCGGTCCTCCAGCGATGACTGGCGGAACGGGCAGGGGAGGCATTGGGTATAGCTGGCACTGCCTCTAGATAGGCAGAGCCAGCTGTCACGCAGCTGGGTGGATCTTGACAGTACTGTCAGGATCCATTGCTGCTGCGGCGGTCTTAGTACACCGTGAGCTGTAGCTCGCAATATACTGAGCATTGGATCATGGGAGGACGCTAGTATATGTCCTCCCTGTATCGCCTATATGTGAAACACCCGGTAACGGGTGTGTGCATTGATCGGGTCTTTTCTGCCCGTGCGTGCCCGCTAGGGGGCGCGCGCGAGCAGAAAAAAATTGCCGTCAACCCGCAGAGACGGCAACAGACTCACATGGGCAGGTTGTCGTAATTAGACGGCATTTTCTTTCTGCTAACACATGACCGGGCAGAAAAAACCTGCCCGTTCTTTACAGCCATTACCGGCTGTTTGACATACAACCGATCGGCGGCTATGTAGCCACAGATCGGTTGTATTTTGCTCGCCTCCCCCCCAGCCGCCACCTGGAGTACCGCCCCCTCCTGACCCCTCACCTTCAATCCTGGGATCCGCTAGCCCATCTGCGGCTCGGGAGGGAGTCAGGAGGTAAGATGGGAGGAAGTTCGGCATCTTCCTCCTTGCTGACCTCCCTCCGGGCTGTGAATGCAGAAGTGATGTGTATTACATCACTTCCGCATTCACCTGTCAGTCATCTGGCTGCTATAGCCAGAGAGAAGAAGCTGATGAAGCACCCCTAGTGTGCCTTTGCTATTACATAGGGGGATTATTATCCCCCTATGTGATAGCAATAACAATAAGTGTAAAAAAAAAAGTCACATATAAAAAAGTGGAAACAAAAAAACCCAACATTTTTAAGTCCCCCACCCCCACGTTTACGCACATATAAATGTAAATACGCATTCGATGCGCCAGCGAGCAAACATCGCAGGGCGAGCAATAATTCTAGGGCCATCAATCACTGATAACACTAAACTGATGAGAGGTAAAAGCTTTTAAAGCATCGCCAATGGCCAATTTTGGGTATCGTAGTTTTTTGAGGTTTCGTGCGCGCATGCAATTTTAAGGCTTGACATGTTTGGTGTCTTTTTACCCGACGTGACCCCGTCTTTTATATTTTACAAAAAAATCGGGTAATAATAAATGTTTAATCATTTAATATAGGTGAAACAGTTTTTTTTTTAAATTTTCGGTAATTTTTCCTTAATATAGTAAAAAAATAAAAACCCCCAGTGGTGATTAAATACCACCAAAAGAAAGCTCTATCTGTCCCCAAAAAAGGGTATAAAATAAATTTCAGTACAGCGCTGCATGACGGAATAAATGTCAAAGTACCGGAGCGCTGAATACTGAAAAATGGCTTGGACAGGAAGGGGGTTTAACACCGCGGACTTCAAGTGGTTAAACCTTTATTCCAACCTCTAAATGATTGCCTTTGTTATGTTGAAAATAGAATATAAAGGAAATAGTGGTGAAAAAAAAGCACTTCTTGTTTTAATCACTCACTTTTTCCATATTCATTATCATACTTTGTGCTAAGGGGTATCCCTTCTTACATTCTCAAAAAGTTTGGAGGTATTTTTTTAACAGATCAAATGTGCTGCTTTTAAAGTGGAACTAGGACCCACACATTTTGGATTTCTCCTCATTTTTATTCCCAGTGACATTAGTGACGAGGGCAAATAAAAAGAGTGAATGTCCCTAATGGGGAAACAGCAGTAAAACGTGAGGTTCTAACCCCTCACCACTCCTCCCAAATCTAAAAAAAGCTTTTGCCTTTAGTTATCGTTTAAGCCCTCATGCACGGATGAGCAGTTCGGGTGAGCATACGGCCGCGTACTCCCATAGAGAAGAACAGGCTGCTGCGTACAAATCACACGCAGCACCTGTCCTTCTCAGGAGCGGCCCGATACGGCTGTGCACACAGGACGGATCTGAATGGGCCGGCTCTTAGCAGTGTGAATGAGGGTTAAAGCTTCGTAAATTGAGCTTTTTTACTGTACATTCACATGTTACCGCGAGCTGTAGCTCGCGGTATACTGAGCTTAGGGTAACGGGAGGACACTAGTTTGTGTCCTCCCGTTACCCTTAGGAGAACTATGGGAAAAAGCCCTGACCCCATAGTTCTCCTTTAAAGTGATACTAAATTCAGGCATTACATTTTAGTCACCCTCCAGAAGGAAGGACGGTATCAGCACCAATTCAGAGATGATTTGAGGATCTATAGCTGAGTGATGCACAAATAAGCTATATTTATGTTAATAGTTAAGGTACTTGAATGCATTTTTAAGATTTAACTCCTGAGTTTAATGTCACTTTAAATAAAGGGTCACCTTTTCCCCCCAAAAAATGAATTGGTCAACTAACTCACAACACCCTCCTCACCCCACCAATCTTCACTGCTCTTAGCTGTCCCCCACCACCCATGCCAACCGGTATAACAGTCCCAACACTTGAATAGGTCACTGCATAGGCCTGAAGGCTAAATGATAACATAATGTTTGCAATGGTCAGAAGACACTGATCATCTATCTTCTGGAATGGCATCCTGGAAAAAAAAAAGAGATTCTCATTGGTCAGAAATAGTCATTTGACTGCTGGCCATTGCAAGCATTATGTTGTTATCCAGCCTCCAGGACTGTAGTAAAGTTTACAAGTGTTGGTACTTCAGCTGACATGGGTGGCATCGATGGTCATCCTTATAGCTATATGCTGTGGGCACTGGTGGGGTGAGGAGGTCTTTTTTAGTTAGATCACCTTTCCATTTTTCATGACAAGGTAACCTAACCCGTTCGAGCTACAGACAAACAGCTAAATAAACAGAGCTGTTTTGCCTGTGTATTTTTTTTAAATTTCTACTCATCCAGTTTTGAGATGTACACAGCTCTGCCACACAGCACAGCCCTCCTGGCAGAGCAGGAGACCTGATTTTACTCCGCTGCAAATGTGGGCTACACTTTAAGGTCTTGTCCCTTCCTCAATCTGTGGCTGGACAATGACAGAATAAACAGCAGACTGACCAGCTCATCTCTCTGTCATTCTGCTCCATCCTCCTACAGTATCAACATGTCCAGTGGCGTCACAAGGGGGGTGCGGCCCACACCGGGTGACACCAAAATGACTGTCAGTTATTTTGGTGTCACCCCCTCTGAAAGGTTGGGCACTTGGTCATGGACCGTGAACCCGACATTGCACAAGAGAGAAGGAGACCCTGCAGCATACCTTATACCAACGGGTGAACATCCCATCCTCTCTTTGCTGGCATCCAACCAAGATGGCCACCAGCAAGTAAGCACACGTGACATAATTATGCGCGTGCATTATGACATCATCACGTGCATGTGTGATAACGCCCCAGCGGGGTGTCATCCAGCGGCCACTCAGGGGGACACCCTGCCTGGGCACACCCTGAGCATGTCCCTTGTTAGCACAGTGCTGCATCACAGCAGGCTCCTTGTGCTGCTTCTCCCTCCTCCATTACAGGTTCTGCTGTATAGTGGATTCCAAGAGGCTGATAACAAGTCTAATTCAGGTACTTACACTGCTTGCTTTTACAAAATACACAAGGTATATTATGGCTGTATTAATGTGTGTCTTTTATATCTGGATGTCTGTGAAGGTTCCCATTCATCCAGGTCATGGTATATCTATAAAAAATAAGTCAAAGCAACTGGACTTGCTGTATTTTTTCTTGAAGACGTTTCACTGGCCATCCAACCAGCTTTCTCAATCATTTCATTCTGAATTGAGAAAGCTGTTTAGATGACCAGTGAAATGTCTTCAAGAAAAATACAGCAAGTCCAGTTGCTTTGGCTTATTTTTTATAGATATTTTATATCTGGAGTTCAGCTTTGATGCCACCAAACCGAAATCTTAAACAAGAACTAGGATAAAAAAAACAAAGTTGTACTCATCTGATCCTCCGAGCTGGCCAGCTGTGACAGAGCTCCCTCCAGCCTTTTTCCTCCACTGCTGCAGAGATGTTATGTCCCACGCCATCCTCACGTCCTGTACACTGTGTATAGAACATACACCTTAGACCACTCCAAGGAATGGTCTAAGAGCCAGCTGGCTCGGAGGATCGAGTGCAGTAGTAGGTAGCCCTACGGCAAGGGTTATTGAAATTTCTAACTGGCGTTCTGTTTTAAATATAAGAGCTCCTTGTAAAAAGGATAGTGGATTCTTGTTATATCAGAGGACTTTTTTTTTTTTTTTCAAATTTCACTTTGGCAACAAAATTGCTCTAATAATAATATAATTATGTTGCTTTAACTGATTTTATGAATATCTGGATGAAGTAAAAAGTGGTCAGCTATTATGAGTCACCAGCTTAGTCATAATATACCCGCTTGCAGTCATTGCTTCTTAATAAACTTAAATTGGTGTGATGTTAGAGTAATGGAATGTCTAGTTCAGGGATGCTCACAGCACAGCTGTAGTCATCATATAACACTACTGGGTCATAGTCATCCAGCACAGTGTGTATGATGACACTCTATCACATCTCAGTAATCCAGCACAGTGTAATACGCACGCTATGAATCCTCACATCCTCCTGAAAAACTACCCAGATATAGAAATAGCTCCTTTGTTACAAACAATCCAGAGCCTGTCACTGTGACTTCTGGAGCTGTTAGTCATAGCATATGAACTGACACACTGTTCTTTTCTTCACTGATAAAATGTAGCATAATAATTCCTAACTTAAATAATAGGCAATTCATATTTTAATGTAGATTTTCATGCTTCTTGCCATTTTGCATGCATCTTTATAAACACTTATTCATACAGACTTCCTGTGTTTGTTTTATTTGAACGCAGGATAAATTATTAATATACAGGATTCATATAGCACCAACGGTTTGCACAGTGCTTTACAACATGAGGAAGACATTACAAATACAATGCACTTCAAGACAAGATGGTAAGGAGGGCCCTGGCCGTGAGGGCTTACAATCTAAACGGGAGGGGGAAGTGATATATGAGGAGGTAATGAGAAATCTGATCATGCTCCAGTGGTGTCCCCAGCTTCTTCTTCTGCCCAGCGTTGCAGGTCATCTTCAGCTTAAATGACATCCAGCATCATTTTACTTTTTTCCAGTGAGCTCATCCTGTCATTGACATACCCCTGGGGGTGCATCATCACACAACCTGGGCTCACAGTGCTCACACACCATTAAAGTAATATTAAACTCTCAAACCTTTTAGCAATAATGAATCTGGATCAAACAAATATACCTTGCCCAGCAACGCATATCTTTACATTTTTGCCCAAAGACTTACAGTCATCATGTTTCTGAACAGCTGCTTCCAAGTCTCTCAGCTCAGCTTCCCAGAACTTCCTGTCCAGTACAAGATCACAAAGGACAGAGCTGACTCCAGCAACTGTTTATCTACTAGCATGGAGAACAAAGGGAGGAGAGGGGGCCAGGGAGGAGGTAGGTAACACACAAAGCTTACTAGCAAACAATCCCGGGTGTCACCTTTGGAGGGGTGACACCAAAATGACTGACAGTGTCAGGAGAGAGGAGGGGACCCGGCAGCATACCTCATTCCGCCGGGTGAACGTCCCTTCCTCTCCCTGCCGGCGTCCATTACCAAGATGGCCGCCGGCAGGCGTCAATTAGATGGCCGCGCATGCGCGATAACGTCATCGCGCACACGTGTGGTGACGTCACGGCGGGGTGTCACCCGATCTCCGCTCCGCGTGACACCTTGCCGTGGGACACCCCTGGGACCAGTACTCAGGAGACCAGCTGATTCTGCAGGAAACTAAAACCTTTAAAAGTCAAGGAGCAGCATCCATTGTAAGTAATTTAATCAGCATTTGAAATAGCTTAAAATCCTTTTGACTTTAATATCACTGTAACCTTGTGCCACCGCCGCCGAGGAAGAATAAGGACCCATGACTTCACTGGATTGCTAAGTAGACTGCAGTTAAAATGGTATATAGTGTGTGGGGGGTGGAGGGGGAGGGTTGTTTTTTTTTTTAATGGCGGCTTCAGGAAGGGGGCAGTGGCAATGCAGAAACATAGAGTATTATCCAGGATCCACCCCAGCCTGTGATTGGACAATGAAGGAGCAAAAATACACTAAGGAGGTCATACCTTGTCTATCTTATACTGTATGTTAGTGATGAGCCTGCACTTGGTGTGAACCCAGTTGAACTATGACTGCCACTGCATTATCCCAAACCAATCAGTTGCAGAGAAGCGCATTCCCCACCCCGCAGTTATACATCACAGAGAAATGAGGAATGCATTTGCTGCAACTGCCCCCACTCTGGCGGTCAGAGTTTTGAGGGGGCTTGGGCGAACCTGGGCAAACCCAAGCTCATCTCTACTTTACACATGTTCCCAGCACTAGACTTACAACACTAAAGCAATACAGCGCTGATTAGCTCTAATGCTAAGAAGTGCTGGTCCTTCTCCCAGTCTGAGTGCTCCTGTACAGGGGATTTCATAGAAACAAAATCAAGACTGATACAGGTACTTATGCAAGTTTTTTTTTTAATTAATACATACTTAGATTAAATTGTGCTTTTTTAATCTCAGTCTGCAGTTAATTTTTTAAGACTGTAGGTTCCCTTCCAAAATTAGAAGCTGCTTTTATCACACAGGATGTGGCATAATCTACCACAGTGGTATGTGACAGAACCACAGAGCCCACAAGTTACATCCAACTGAAAGTATGCAAAACCACCCATCAGACTTTCCGCAGGACGGTGTAAATTAAGCACAGCGCGTGTCCTTTTGGCCTGATTTGCCCTATTAGTAGATGGAGCAGAATATCGGGTTTAATATTGTCCTACATAATCTGCTACAGATGATTCCTTGTATTTTTGTTGTGTCAGCAATGTTTAGTAAACCCACCGAAGCATGGAGAGCATGATATATGCATCCCTACTGAAGAATTACTGTGGATTATACAGCAACTATGAATCACATCATATATAATAAGAAGGAAAGGTGAAAGTGGAGCCAGATACAAGGCTAATTTTGTCTACATGTATAGCTAGTTAATGTGGTCTGCTTCATGTAATTGGATTTGTCTGCACAATTACTTAATACTAGGATGGATGATTATTTTTTAATTAGCTTCACTATTCCTCACTTAATAAACCACATTACTAGGTGATTGTCCTGCAAGAACATAAAGGAAGGGAGCAGTGACTGGTCACTCCACTATTTTAAACTAGCCAATGTAAAAATATTAAACAGACCACGTTTGGCTGCAGATATTTGTTACATTACACAGCCACCAGGAAAACTGTTTAGCAGATGTTTCTCATGCAGCCTTCCAGACACAATGCAGTAGGAGCAGACCACATGAAAAACATACACTTGAGTCATTACTCGTCATGTTCGTAATGCAAGTGTACAAACACAGCCGTTTTAACAGAAAATGGACCCACACATGAGTAAAAAATATTCCCAATACTGACTATTATCCAATCAACAACATTTTGATATTGAACTAAAGGGTTGGTATTGTTCAATGATAAGATCATTAACAGGGCGTGTTGGGGGCAGATGCCACCCATGGTGGCCATTTTTGCCACCTGCCATGACAAAGATGGCCACCTTAGGCAGTGGTAGTGCTGCCTGTATGTGTATGTGTGTGTGTGTGCCCACACACTGTTTTGTGTTAAACATGCAGCCTCTGTGTCACTGTAAAGGTCTCTGCCCGGGTACTGTACATGTAACACAGCCAGGCACATTAACTGGCAGTACTGTGCTCAGTGACGCTGAGCCTGCACTGTTAATAGACTCCATGTCACTGAAGAGGCTTGGCTACTGTGCCTGCCTGTGTGACAGGAGCAGTGGCTGGGGCAGGAACGCTGAGCCTGTTATTTTATCAGGCTTAGCATCACGGAGCTGCACTGAGGATAGTATAGATCTTAGTGACCCCCCACCGTGCCTCCATAAGTGCCACATGATGTGGCTGCCTCAATTGGCCTCAATTGGCCTCATTGGCAGCATGGCCCTTGACAGTCAACAATTGCACATTTTTGCCAAAGGTGTATCTTTATAGTATAACTGTAAATGGTACTATCATTCTACATTTAGTACAGCAATTCTCTCCTTCAAGCCTATGCCTCTTCCTAAATCAGAGAACTCTATTCCATGCCCTCATCATTCCTCTGTCATGACTGCTCCTGCATGACTTATCTCCTTTTCCTATTGCTCATCTTCTACTTCTCATCTCTTCACTCTTCACTTGGGTCCCTCTTATTCTGAGAATGAAATTAAAGTTAATATACTTGCCCTAAAACAACTTCACAACTTATGATTCAATTATATCATGGATCTCATCTCATACACAAATACCCCCAACCTGCCTTCTCCACTGGTCCACTAAAATGGTGATATCCTCTTACTCAAAATGTTATACCATACACAGGTCTAAGATTTATTTTTGCTGCCTGCACACTCTGGAATTCTCTTTTTTTGTCCTGAGACACGTCTCTCACTAAACATGGTTGAAAGTCACTAAAAATTACTTTTTCAATTTTACCTATATCTCCCTGATCATTCATTACCAAAACACTAGGGATGCGCCGATACCTGCCAAAAATCTTACACCTGGCTCCTTTGACAAAAGTTGATTGAACAATTAACATTTGTCAGGCCAGGTGGGTCAAGCAGGGCTGGCATGGAATTTGATTAGTGTATGACCAGCTTTAAACCTGGTCAGCAGAAAGTAATGTCATTAAGTTAGTTGACCTGGCCTGAATATATCTATAGTAACAAGAGGTTTAAGGGTCAAACACCTTGTAGTACCTGAAAAGTAGCTATGTTAGCCTTTTAAATTAATCTCTGTGGTGGCCCTTGTCTTTAAAGAAGAACCAAAAGTCTTGCTGCACTCCTTACCGGAAAACATCCAAGAGACCCGTGCAGACAGGTGGGTGCTTGTAATGACCACGGATGGCACCGTGAATAACTCAAATTGTCTTTAAAGAAGAACTCCAGAAAAATCATCAATTTACCCTTGAAGTGGGGCTAGCACTGATTTTCAACTCAAATAAAGAACATTTATTCTGTCACGACAGCTCCCCCTGGGCTGCTAGACCGATCCTAACGGCTCCGGTGGTCTAAGGACCGTTGATGTCATTATGTTTTATGCAGGTCCATTGACATATTTGACATTTACATATTTATTAAAACAGTGCTAAAAGCACATATAAAAGCACATATCTGACTTTACCCTACATTTGATTTTATGCACTGACAGACTATCAAGTATCCTATAGTTCCTGCCTGTATAGTATGATTTAGTTGGTAATATTTCACTGTGTAACAGCTCCCCCATCTGGACATACATGATATTAAAATATTTAAAAAAATAGCCACATAAAACACATTAAAAAATGTATGTCCAAACTAATTGGAGGCCTAGATATTTTTTTTCTTTTCTCTTGGAAACGTATTGGTTTAGTCGGTGCTCCACTAGCTATATATCTATGAAGCTGCTTAACATCAAAGTAGACTCTTATGTTCTGTGGCTTTGATTATTTTTTATGAGCCTCGGCTAAGCCTTTACCTCCCTACTCCCAGGGCATGAAATAGAACACTATTTCAGCACCGAATAAAAGAAGGATGCTGGTGTATTCTGTTAGCAAGCTCTGTTTTACCCCTCCTCTCACTTCAGCAACCAAGCAGGAACTGATTGTCAGCTTAATTTGAAACTTCAACTGGAATGCAGGAGATACTGGGAATTTAATATAAAAAGACATTACAAGTCATAAAATATATTACATTTAACGTAGTATTAAACTTTCACTAATGTAAACTTTATTAGCTGTACTTTGACTTTTTTTTTTTTACTTTTGATTCCAAAGAAGTTCTTTGTTCAAAGAGAGAAGAAAGAAGTTCTACCTTTGTGAAACAATCTCTCAGCGCTTCCCTTGAACTTTAAATCGGGGAGCGCACATTATTGAAGTCACACAATGCAGGAGCTGAGAAGAGGAAAATCAGCTGTCAGTCTATAGGCTACGT
Organism: Nanorana parkeri; assembly: GCF_000935625.1. NCBI lineage: Eukaryota > Metazoa > Chordata > Amphibia > Anura > Dicroglossidae > Nanorana > Nanorana parkeri. The sequence continues at coordinate 709,912 of NW_017306929.1, read as the reverse complement.
TCACTGTAGATGTGTTTATATGTGTTTAAAATGCTTTTGCAAACACATATATATGCCTCTAATGATTTCCAATGGATTTATTCACACATTGCATGTCAGTTTATCTGCGTTTAGGAAAAATAAAAGCCAGGTGCATCTAGGAATGAATTTGAACCAAAACAGATGTAAACACATGTAAATGTGATTTGATGCAAGGATTTGGTACCAGATGCATTAAAACACATATGCATATGCATGTAAACTAGGGATGCACCGATACCGGTATTTCGGTATCAAGTACGGGTACCGATATTTTTTTCTCGGTACCAAATACCGAGTACCGAAAGTCCCATTCAGGAAGCCAGGCGGCCTTTAATGATCTGCCACCTGGCTTCCTGATTAGCCGGGCAGCGTGTAAAGACTCGCCACCCGGCTTTGCGATTAGCAGCGAAGCCGTCCCCATGCTTTTCGTCACTAGGTGACAAGAAAGCATGGAGCCGGCTTTCTGGCCAATCAGGAAGCCAGGCGATGTGTAATGACTGTGCTACACTGTTGGATGCAGACATTCATCTATGTACTGCTCTCCACATGACAAACTGTTCTCAATTACAGTAGAGCCATATATTTCAGATTTTGACTTATCAGTCCAAAGCACCTGCTGCATATTTATTCTGCACCTCAGTCCTTATGTTTTCCTGTCTAGGTGATTGATTAGACTTTATTTTCAGCTCTGGCAAATGGCTTTTTGGTCCAAACCCTTTCATGGAGACCGCTTCTGATAAGACATCTCCAATGTGTAGATGAGTATATCAGGTTCTTAGGGCCGGTTCACACCACAAAGTCTGCATTCCAGAGTGTTCAGCCACTGGAACGCAAGCCGGCCGGCTCCCTGCGTTCAGGGGTGGGAGGGGCATGGCGGTGCATTTAAGTCAATGGCGCCGCAGCCAGGACCCCCGCCCGCAGTGTGATCGCCCGCACCCAAAATTGTGGCACATAAGTGTCCCGCTTTCGGGTGCAGGCAATCGCACTGCAGGGGGCATGGCTGCTTTGACTTCAATGCACCGCCACGTCCCCTACCCCCTCTAAACGCAGAGAGCCAGCCGGCTTGCGTTCCAGAGGCCGAACTCTCTGGAACGCAGACTTTGTAGTGTGAACCGGCCCTTAGTGGTTTTCTGGTTTTAGTGTGGTGTAAGCTAGATGTATTTTTCATCTGCTGCATTTAGTTTTTGTGGTTGGTTTTGTGTTGGTTTGTTTGTGCTTGTGCAGAAGAGCTTGAACAGCATATCTGGAATCACCTGTATGCTGCAAAATTACTGATTGGGAGAGACATTGCTGATGCAGGATGATACCTTGTGTCTGCTTGTGATGTTAACGTTTGCCTTTGTGTGAGATTTAAAAGTTAAGCTACTACATGTACCATAACCTCATGGTTGGCCTTCGCCCAGGTTTATTCCCTCTACAAGAATGTTTCTGCTTCAGTTAATAATTTTGGGCCAACCTACACATTTATTCAATCCAATCATTAGCACATGTTATATTGGTTTAATTAAGCAAAGGGCTATATGCCTGTCTATTACTAAGTTAGTTTCCTTCCTTGAGGACATTAAAATATTCTATTGTATTACGTCAAAAGCAATGCTTGGAACGCTAGCGTACACTCTTTTCTATTAACACATTAATTCAAAAGACATAAAGCGTCCATCTAAGACAAATATTTTAGTGAACTACCTAAATTGATGAAAGCTGGCCATACACTGCTCAATCAGCACATGCACCGCTGTCTGAATACAATAGCCTGGTGGGGGATTCCATGCTGTGGATGGAGGAATAGGTCAGTGTTTGGCCAACTTTAGACTTTTGCGCAGAACAGTATAAACACTTACACGCCGTATATATGTGTGTCTGTTTCTCATAAAGCTATTGTATTGACAATGATTTGCATTCTCTGTTGTGTAGTGCCAAAAATTCTGAAACTTTGCAAAAGTTAAATCTAAAAGTAAGACTTTCACAAACTATATCTAGACATTATACCAGGATCTGACCTATGCTACTATACAAAGCAGGGAGCTGTTTACTGTTTGTATTCTATGATGCTCATTTTCTATGCAGTATGTTTGGATCGAATTTAGTGTGCTGCTATAGCACTTATTTTTTTTAAATAAATTCTTTATTTCAAGTTTTCAGATTATTTGTTATATAAAACAGGAAAATGTACCCGTGTGGACTCGCAGGTTCGGGCACGAAAGGGACATGTACAACAAGACATCGGCAAGAAGTTAGCATATACAACAAGACATCGGCAAGAAGTTAGCATATAGGGTACAGATAAACAGAAAAATCTCCAAAGGTGTCAATGGAGCACACATGTAGGGAGGGTGCCCTCTCACGGAAACCCAAGGGTATTGGAATTAGTCGGGACCACATCTCGACTTGTGTGTGTTACCAAAAAAAAAACCTGAAAGGTGGGTTCGGTATAGGAGACCATGACTATCGCCCTGGGGGGGAGTGGATCCTCCGTCGCCTCGCAGTTGAGGAGAGGCCGGCGACAGCGGCAGATTATTGGGGACAAGCCCCTCAGGACCAAGTATCCTACCCTGGTATTAGTGGGAAGACCGTGGTCATGGGGTGTTTCTAGTGTTGCCATATTAGGGGTAGAGAAGGGGATGGGGGTGAAGTACAAACAGGGGGGGGGGAAACACAGGACACGCAAGGGGAATTGGATAAGGGGGCTGAAATGATGGGGGAAGGGTTTCTCAAAGCTCGTCAGTGCCAGAGGTTAGGAATCCATGATCGTGTGGTATTCTGTGGAGGTGGTATAGTCTATCCAGTAGTACCAAGAGGCTGAGAATCTGGGGGAGGTGCCTCGGATGGAACTGGTGAGGTCCTCCATGAGTCTAATGTCGTTTATTTTGGAGAACCAGAGCTTGACCGAGGGCGGGGTCACCTGTTTCCAGAGCAATGGGATGCAAGCCCGGGCAGCGTTCAGTAGCTATAGCACTTATTTACGCACAGTATATGCCCACGGTATGTACAAAGCAAAGCTGGCCATACTTGCATCAAATTTTGGATGTTTTCTGGTAAATTGGCCCAAATGGAATCCATGGGTCGCTTTGCTGACACCATTCTGCTCAACAAAAGTTGATTTTTCAATATATCCCAAACAGTTCAAATCCAAATTTTTTACGCCACTTAGCTCCCAGGCAATTTGTTCGCCAAGCCCTGTGTTCGCCAAGCCCTTTGGCAATTCCCTTTGCCAAAGGAGCCAGGTGAACAGTGACTGCACCCCAGCTGCAATCACTATTCAGATATTCTGACAGACCCAGGAGCCGGCTGTCAAAATACAATAGCCGGCAGTGGAGGTTTCTCCATCCATGCTCTTTAGTGTAGATAGGGGAATCAATTGATTCCCCTATCATTCAGCTCGTGGAGCTGATCGAGATAAATCTTACAGCGTATGGCCAGCTTAAGGCATAAAACAACTGCTTCAACATTTATTCCTTAACTAGAGCTCATGTTTACAGACACTGATTATTGCCATACCTTACATTAGGATACACATCCTGAAATGAATATTTCATGTTCAGTCTGGCATCAAGACTTCCATTTGTTTTTATACCCTTAGATCTTTTTAACACATCAAATTAACTTTTTCCACTTGTTTTTCATGCATCTTTCAAAAGCAACCACAGAAGAGAAATAAGTAATACCCTGTGTTCAAAAGTAAGGACAGATTCTCAATTCTATCCATAGTCAATGCCGGGGCCAAGTCATATGTTAGATGTGATGAATAATAAGCAGCTTTTTATTTATTGACTGCAAAGCAACATCGGAAATGGTGTATACTATTAATGTTATTTCATCTCATATATTTGTGTCTTTCCTCAGCGGAGGTCCTTAGGTCGTTTTTTGAAAAGGGAATAGATATGAGCATCACTGAGTAAAATCCTGCACCTTAGCGCAATGTGCATAACTCTGGATTTTTAGAAGTCACGTAACACAAAAGAAGACTATAGAACAAACAGAAAGCCCACAAACATCGTGTGATATCTTCATAAAACCTTTATTAAAAAATGGTGAACACTGCTACTCACAAACCTTCTTAACAATCTGGCATTATCATATAAAATGACATCCAGGAAGAAACCTGCTCAGCCCTTACTGTATTATTAATCCCTGTATTAGATCCCATTAGACAGCACGCAGCCACCAGCTCTAATTTACATCACCACTGACTGGTATCAACGGTGGACCCTCTACATTAGAGTCAGTGGCTGCATGCTGTCTACTGGGATCTACTACACATTTCGCTTTTCAGAGGGCAGTAAAATTTAGCCACAAGTGTAAAGGAGGCCTTAAAAGATTCTGTGAACATAGTCCTTGTTTAGTACATTTCACATGCAAGTCTGCTCAACATGGGCAGCTCCTCTTGTGCTAGCCTTTTGGACTTATTCCCTCCTGGACTGTAGCAGTCCTACCTGCACACATGGGCTTGCTACATGAAAATCTCCTTATACAGTGAATTAGAGTCATGTGCGTTCTTCTCAAAAGACAAGCCACACTTCCATGGATCTTCATGAATTAAAATGACTTTTATTAATTTAACAAATACATACTGTGAAACAACATGCCATGCATATAATACGTGTTTCACCGATTAGGCTTAGTCATAGAGGCAAAGCTACTTCTCACTAACATGATTTAAATACCAGCCCCTTCTGGTCTGCATAAGTGCACACGATTAATATATCCATGTCTCCCAATTAATTGTGGAGATACTTACAAGCTGTTTATCAAATATTCTTGTGTAGACCAGAAGGGATTGGTATTTAAATAATGTTAGTGGGAAGTAGCTTTGCCTCTATGACTAAGCTGGACTGGTGAAACGCGTAACAGGTATTATATACAAGGGATGCTGTTTCACAGTATGTATTTGTTAAATTAATCAAAGTCGTTTTGATTCATGCAGATTCATGGAAATCTTTTGAGAAGAATGCACATGTTGGAGGCTGAGGCGTGCCTATGTTGCCTGTACCCGTGGCGATTACTGATTGAAGGAGCCTGGGAATTGGAGTGGTGGACTGTTTGCACTGTTGAATTTAAGTCACGGCTATTCTGAAAATCACTGTGAATCTCTTAAGGTGCCCATACACTGTACGATTATCATCCGATCGTACGATAATCGCGAAGTGTATGGAAGGCGTGCGACCGTTTATACTGTACGATCGCACGTCTTCCGTCGAACAAGCAGGCGGGAAAACCCACTGAGAATCGTACGATTCTCGGCGGGTTAGTGGCGTGTGTCAGGTACCTGTTCGGGGAAGATGCCGTGTCCCTCTGCGGGGACATAGACGGAGACGGTATCCAGCGGCACGTCCCGGCCGCGCAGCCGCAGACAGCAGAAGATCGGCGGGTTGCGTCCCCGCGCGGCATGACGTCATCGCGTTTGTGCGGCGTGGTGACGTAATCACGCCGGCGCATGCGCAGTAGCTCGTCCTCGGCCTATATAAGGTGCTGCAGGACGCTCATTCAGTGCTGGGTGATCTTCAGCCAGCACTGGATGTTCCTTTGTGCTTGTTCCTGTCCCTGGTCTATTGCCCTGCCTTGCTCCTGTTCCTTGCCCATTGTGCTTGTTCTTGTTTCCTTGGCTACTTGTTATCGACCCGGCTTGTCTCTGGACCTCTCTCTGGCTTATCCTTGTACTCCGCTGCTCACTTGTTACCGAACTGGCTTGTCTCTGGATTTCTCTCAGGTTTAACCGCTTGTACCGTCTTGCCTGCACGTTACTGACCCGGCTAGTCTCTCATGCTCCCTTCTGCCTTTACCCTTCACGCACGGCGGATATTTTGCTAGGTCACCAAGTAGACCTCGTGACCTACAGTTCCGCATCCGACACTCGTGCATCCCCTGCCTGAAACCTACTGTTCTCAAACCCAGTGGTCATCAGACGGGGTTGCAAGGGAGGTCCTCCTCGTCATCTCGGGCCCACACCACAATCCTAACAGCGTGCTTGTTTGACAACTGCCGAACGGGCCGGTGTGCGCACACTGCCTGTCCAGCATTGCAGTCATCGGAAGCCCACCCCTCAGCGGGGCGGGCTTGCGATCATCGCAAGCACGATCTGCCTGTCCATGATGGGCAGATCGTACGTTTTTTCAATTACTTTACAACCCTCGCAAGACAAAAGTCTTGCGAGGGTTGTACAGTGTATGGCCACCTTTACACTGTGTATAGTAAGGGGTGCTTAGAACTTGTTTTATTTCCTGCCATGGAAGCTTGCACAATCACTACAGTACAAAACGGCAGCAAGGCAAAACCATCTTTGCTGCTCCCTGGTGGGCAACACCTGAAATAAGACTGTTGTTGATGATGGCCAAATAGCCTGAAATAGCTGTATGCAGTTTGGAATAAATGACTCTATAACATAAGGCTGTATTTGCACTAGACACCAGCTGTTCTGGATGTGCATCTGGCAAATAGGGCAAAATCCCAAGATTTTCCTGACTCCTCCCACGGTCATAAAATGAGGAATAAACCCCTTATTTTTGGGAGATGTGATGGAATGATACATATGAACATATGTTTTAAGACAGCTTTACCGTGCTTCCCTTGCGATGAAATAAGGGCCAGCCCTACCCAAAAGCAGCACCAGTGTTACCATTTACTAAGCTGACCCCCTTAGTCATCTGAAAAAATCCCCCCTAGCCAAATTAATATTTTTCTCTCTGCAGTCCCAAGGTGAACTTTGGCACTCATTTTTACAACAAATAGTTTCAGCATATTTTTTAAAAAAGGTCAAAATTATTAGATCAAAAAAGCTTTAACTCACGGCTGTGTGTGCCTTTTTGTTGCTACTTGCCTTTGGGTATCATTAACAGAAAAGAGCAATCATGTAGTGTGTGTGCGTGCAATGTGTTATTTTACAATGGCCTGGTTCTAGCATGCTGTTTCAAATGACTCTTCCTGGCTTTTATAGAATTTTCAGGAAAGCACATGTATCCTGCTATGCATATGGCCTTTTGATGTTCAGACACATTATAAATTACTTTTGAAATGTGTGTAATAGATTCCGTACACGTTTGTGTGTCTCTGCATTTATTCACCATTTGGTAAATTTATGGAATCTTGCTAGATGACAAAACTAGAGCTTACTACTAAGGCTCAAATATGTTCCTGTCATGCGCACACTCGAGATCTCCTATAAAAAAGAATAAGTCAGCTTGTAACATTAAAGTGATTGCTATTGTGAACTTGTGATTTTAGCTGACATTGGAGTTGATTTGGTAAAAAACAAAACAAAAAAAAGAAGAGATTGTTCACTTAAGGTGCCCATACACTGCTCGATTCTCGTACGAGAATCGCAGGAAATCCCGCGATCGTACGAGAATCGAGCAGTGTGAACGAAGACGTGCGACCGTTTCTACTGTATGGTCGCACGTCTTTTGTCTAAGGAACACGCTAGAAAACCAGCCGGGAATCGTACGATTTTTGGCTGGTTTGAACGGTGCTCGGGAAACAAATGCCGAACGGGCCAGTGTGCGCACGCGCACACTGCCCGTTCAGCATTGCAGTTATCAGAAGCCCGCCCCTCAGGGGGGCGGGCTTGTGATGATCGCAAGTACGATCTGCCTGTCCAAGATGGGCAGATCGTACGTTTTTAAAATTACTTTACAACCATCGCAAGACTAAGGTCTTGCGATGGTTGTAAAGTGTATGGCCACCTTTACAATCATGTGCGAAGGAAAAAACAAAAAAGGATTTTTTTTGACTGAATGAGTGAAGTTAACATACCTTTAATGCATTTGCATTGTAAAAGTGAATGCTCAGTGAAATCTGGTAAGTCGATAGTATACACTTTTATATAATAATAT
>NW_017306929.1:683309-700335 GCF_000935625.1 Nanorana parkeri | reverse complement strand
ATATAATAAAATAAAAAATTATTTTAGTGTCTTTTTAAACACAGAAAAATATTGCAGTTACCTGAAGTGAAGTGTAATAACTACAGCTTCCTACTTCCCTACACCATGACTGAGTAACAATATATAATTGTTAAATGACAAAAATGCAGGTCACAAGTCTAGTATATAAAAAAAACAAAAAAAAAACAAACCACAGTAACTAAAACAAATCTCTAGCTTTGTGGCCGTCAGATAAAGGTCTTCAGACTACTATAAAGCAGGTGACTGGTATACAGTTTCCAACATGGAAGCAACCAGAACTGTGACATGGGTAGCTACTGAAACTTTCTGCCCAGTACACCCCGCTGAAAACCAAATCACTCTGATTTGTTAAGCCAAATAAAAACAAAAAACAAAAAAAAAACAAACCTAAATAAAAAAGGTAAACAAATAGAAAACTAGATCTCTAGGGATGCACAGGTACCGGTATTTCAGTACGAGAAACTATTTTTTTTCTGGTACCTGCCGATACCGGAAGTCCCATTAAGGAAGCCAGGCGGCATGTAATGACTCGCCACCTGGCTTCCCGATTAGTCGTAAAGCCGGGCAGCGTGTAAAGACTCGCCACCCAGCTTCCCGATTTTCAGGGAAGCCTTCCCCATGCTTTCTCGTCGCTAGGTGACGAGAAAGCATGGAGCCAGCTTTCTGGCCAATCAGGAAGCTGGCGCCGTGTAATGACGCGGCTCCTGGCTTCCTAATTGGTCAGGAAGCTGGCTCCATGCTCCCTTGTCATGAGGGGACGAGGGAGCATGAAGCCAGCTTCCCGACCAATCAGGAAGCTGGGCAGCGAGTCATTACAAGCTGCCCGGCTTCCTGATTGGCTGGGAAGCCGGCTCCATGCTTTCTCCTCACCATCCCGAAGCCGGGCAGCGTGTAATGACTCGCTGCCCCGGCTTCCTGATACCGGAAGTAACGGGCTAGATATCGGAGCATTTATGCGAGTATGAGTACTCGCCCAAATACTCGGCACCGATAGCGATACTAGTATCGGTGCATCCCTAATTATCACTCTAAGAAAATAGCTGCATCATTTTGTTTACTTATTACACCAATTTATTTTATGCATTCATAGTATGCAGCCCTTTACAGAGCTTTACATCAGTCTCTGACTCCAAAAGAGGCTTAGAAGTTTATTCTTCAATGTAGGGCATTTTTCTATTTGGAAAACATATTTTTAAAAAAATTACTTTCTTACTTAAAATAATAGACCAAAAATTATTTATTATACACATTGAGATACATCTTTAAAACCTACCGCCATGAAGTAAACAGTTCGTATGCATTTGTTTTGATCCAGTTTAAGGGCCCAGTCACACCATATCCAGTGTGTTCTGGCACAATTCGAGCCTGGTACACACTGGATTGCATACATCAAGCTGGGCCGTGTTCTGGGGCGGGAGGGGGCATGGTGGTGCCATTCATGTCAATAGCACTGCAGACACGCCTCCCCACTAGCAGTGCGATCGCCCACACTAAAACACGTGGTATTGGAATGCCCTGTGTTCCGGTGTAGTGTGATCAAAAACAAAATAGTGCATGTATTGGATATGGTGTGACTGGGCCCCAAAAGGCATATTCCACTTTTTGCACACACAAAACAAATGCACCCATACGGCAAAAATGTGAATTTTTTAGCATTGGAAGGTACTGGTAACTGATAGTTTTTTCATTCACATATTCTGCGAGTAGATCTGTGAATGTATGATGCAGCTGTGCGGGTGGCGACACACCAAATTAAAAACAATACAGAAGCCTGCAGAGAGAAACACATGATTCAGGTTATGGGGGGGGGGGGGCGGTTTGGGGGGGGGGGGCGTTGTTTGGCAGTTTGAGGGTGGGGGGCTGCGGAATGGCACCGTGTTCCTTGGTACACCTTAAATATGGGTGTAATTTGAAACGTTATGAAAGGTGGAATTAGCTTTTAAAGTGAACCTGTACTTTGGCCATTCAGGGCAAGGAAGAGGTTCATTGGGTAGCCTGTACCTCTATTGTGCTCCCCCATTGTGTGCCTCCATTGCTCCTTTTATCCACTGGAGCCCCTCTCCCCTTCCTTCTCTGATGCAGTTTTCAGAGCAAGAACAGCCAACTGCCAGGCCTGAGTACTCTATTACATGGGGGAAGGAAGGGGGTGGAGGTCCTAAACCCTGCCTTAACTTCAACCCAGAACTGGGAGGCATTGGCAAGAGCAATAGGAGTGGGGGAGGAAGGGAGTGAATTAAAAGACAAGTATCAGCAGTTGAGGGGGTGGGCCATCCAGCAAACATTTTATTTCATCCTCAACAAGCAAAAGTACAAGTTTCCTTTAAATAAAAGTGGCGGATTATAAGCAGCACCAGTAATCTGCTGTATCTCAGACCATTAATGTTTATACACAGTTACAGGAGGAGATGCACACCAGGCAATGCATTTAACTGTCCTGTATAAGCAAACATCTGTAAATAATTTAAAAGAATTAGTTTCTTGATAGATAAAAAAAAAACAACAAATGGAGAAAAAAGAAAATGTAAATTCATGCATTTCACACATCAAGCCGTTTTACAGTGATGATTTCACAGTTTAATACTATTTACATGAAAATAATAATCCACAGGTATGTAAAGAATGTATAAATAACCACATTCACAAGATCCCAGCTGCAGTTGCAGCTTTATAGCGAGATTAAGAAATATGTTTGAAGTTTAAAAACAAGGTGCCGGGGCGTGGCTTGAGCTGCCAAGCATGGAGGACGTGTGTTAGCTCGGCTCCTCATCACCCGGACACCTAAGCTGTATCTAATCTATATTTTGGCATAATTGTCCTTCCATTCTTCTCCCTGCCTTTCCCCAGACCCCTTTTCTGTACCTCATGGGGGGGAAAAAAGGGTCCAAGCCTCGCAAATCGGAGAAATTAGAGAAGACTCAACGCGCTTCTGCCTACCATTTCTCTTATCTTACACTTCGTGTTGTCCTACTGACCACCAAGGTTATACTTGCGAAGTCCCGCAGTGGATATGCAAGATTATTGCACATGGACCTAGTTCACCTACGAGTTGAATAAACAGGCTAGGTCGAGACATAGGCAAAGTCAGTGTACTGTTATGTAATATTAGAATGCATACCGGACTGTTATCCGGGTACATGAGTTTTGATTTGATTAGGTAAATATCCATACATAGTTTGCTACAGTTTCATCTATATTGTACACCTTTTTTGGATGTTCTGCATTATACTATGTACAATTCTATGCAAAATTCAAAATAAAGAAAAACATGTTTAAAAAAAAACAAAACAAAAAAAAAAAAAAAAAAACAAGGTGCCAAGGCCCCTGTAAACGAGTACTGACGGAACACACTGGGTATATTCTGAAATAAACCACTAGAGGGCGACAGTGCAAGTACAATGCCCATCAAAAACATAATACAAAGTCAAATCGTACTTCTTGACACTTAATCCTTCACGTATCACTATGCAGAAAAGTCTTCTCAAGAGCTTCAATAAACCTCCGCTGCAGTTTTAATTTAAATTGCCTGTACCATTCTAGAATCCGTTTCCTCCTCTGGATCTTCTCTTGTAAACTCATGTTCTTTTCGTTATCTAGAATACTGGGAAGCTCTTTCCAAGACTTAAGGAAAATAAATGGAGCTCCAAATGACTTTAATAACCGCAAAGGAGTGTTGCTGTGTACAGAAGAATTTCCACAATTCCCTGGTGTCATCACATCTTCTACTACAGGAACAGAGCCATAAGAGCAAGCCTCATAAATTCTATAGCACTCTGTGTTTATTCCTACTGGGCTTAGTGTAAGGTCACTCTGGAGCAGTGCATCGTTGTAACTTTTAAAACTCTCATTTGTCTCCTGTGGCTGCCACCTGTTACAAGAAACACAAATGTTTATGCCTTATACTCGTATCAAATGCATTTCATTCATCCATTGCTGATAGTAGGGAAAATAATGTAATATATGAACTCATTCACAGAATAGGTTTACTTTGAAGAAGACATCTTTTTTCGTCTAAAGAACCTTACTCAAAACAGTTTGATGCAAGTTAAAGCAGAACTCAGGGCACAAATTCTATTAACCCTTCCAGTGGGGCTACCCCCACAATGCAAGGGTTAACCGCTTTTTTTGGTCTAGGTTCAATAAAATTATATACCCACCCGTTCCTCAGAGCCCGACGGCTGTCACAGCACTCGCTCCAGCCTCTCTCCTACTCCGCTGCAGCGACGGTATGACCCTCGGTGTCCTCACATCCTATACACTGTTTATAGAACATGACGACTCAGGAACCTTAGCCCGCTGCAGCGGATGGGGAGAGACGCTCCAGAGGACCGATGTAATAGCCGGCCGGCTCAGTGGATGAGGCGAGTATAACTTTCTTTTTTTAACCTAGACAAAAATGAGCAGTCAACCCTTGCAGAGGGGGTAGCCCCAGTTCAAGTGTTAATAAAATGGTGGTTTAAGCTTTTTTTTCTTGCTCTTTCTATAGAAACAATGTACCAATGTACCAGAACGTATAGATGTAAAGAGGGCCTAAAACAAACCCTCATTTAACTCTGTAGCTGCAGGCATTTGTGTAGAAATTCATCTTTAAAGTTCACAACAGAGGCAATTAAATCACTGCTCCTTTCTCCTTTTCTACTGAGAGCAGAAACTTGGCAGCTTGCCCGACCTCAAATATAAACACACAGCAGGTGTTTCTGAGCTGTTGTAAAGTAACAAAAACAGACTTTAGAGGCTTTGTTGTGATATTTGAGGATGCATACAGGTGCCCATACACTTTACAACCCTCGCAAGACTTATGTTCGGCAGCTGTCGAACAAGCAGGCCACTAACCCGCCGAGAATCATACGATTCCCGGCGGGTTTTCCAGCCTGCTTGTTCGACAGAAGACGTGCGACCATACAGTAGAAACGGTCGCATGCCTTCCATACACTGCACGATTATTGTACGAGAATCGTGCAGTGTATGGGCACCTTTACTCTACAGTACATGCACCTAGAGGAATCAGTTTGGGTTTATTTAATGTACAATAACTGCTTGTTAAGAAGATGGAAATACTTGGATAGTCAGAGCACAGATGCAGTTAAAAAAGTGCAACTGTGTCCAGATAATGGAATCCGTGATGGCATTACAAGGAATAAACATTTTCTTGCCATATATTTTGTTCATATTGCCCAGGTTATTTCAGACATCCATTACAAATCCATTAGAACGTACACATTGGGAGATTAAAGCACCCAATGTGTACCAAAATGCAAGAACAAAAATTTAATATATTGCAGCTTACCAGTCCTTACATATGGTGATTGCATTATTTTTCTTTTTGAGACTTTGTTCCTTTTTATTAACCTGCCACTAACATGTTTCCTGTCCTAGGATGGCAATGCCCACCCTGTATCTGTGGAGGAATGTCATAGCCACCCTAGGACAACCACAGAAGCTCTCATCTCCACAATATATGGGAGTGGTGGACTGTGCATGGATGATAATGGTGCTTGCCGATGTCAGTGAGTGCACAGGAAAATAAAAGCTCACTAGACTTTTAGCAGGATCAACAGGTATTTTTTTGCACTTAGTGAACAGAAATAACAACTATTTTGGTGCCATATTTCAAAGACCAAAACGTGAGCATATAAATAATAGAAAAGAAAATATGTGTGACTTTTACAAAGTAACAAGTAGGACAATGCACTGCAATTTACTGATTGTAAACAAGTAAAGCACAATGTGACAGCTTACTGATTTCTGGATGAGATCCAACAAAGCTGATCAAGTCCCTCCTTCCTTATAACCTCCATAAGAACCTCCCTGGACGAGTTGCTGTATACAGTTCCCAGGAAGTTGCACAGGTACGGCCGGGAATCATGAACCAATGACCAGGTTGGATCAACAACTGGAAAATTTCGATACCTGTAAAATGTTCATGCGATATAAAGTTGTTGGGACTTGATTAATTCAGGAACAGAGGGTAAGCATACATTGGGTAGCATTATTTAGACCCTTGGTTCTCAACTGGTGGGTCGTGACCCAAAAGTGGGTCACGACCCCGTGTTCAGTGGGTCACAGCATGCCTTCCACTTTTCTAGACGATAGGCTACTCATCCTCCACCTTTCAGAGCACTGTCAGTTTCTCACGCCAAGCAGCCATTCAAAATATGCTGCCCAGCACAGAGTGTAAATGCTTGAGGCAGAGTGGGCTGCCGCTATGGCCGCAAGAGAGCTCCATCCATAGGTACAGCTCCCTTGTGTGTCCTGTAGAGGTGCCTGGACTGCAGTGATGTCACATTCTGGCTCCCAGCACCTCTACAGGGCATGCAAAAGAGCTGGACTGGCGACGCACATATGGATGAAGCTCCGTCACAGTGCACTAGCCCACACTGGACCCCAGGCTGAGGATCCACTCCAGTTCGCCTAAGGTAGGGAGACTGTTAATGCACTGTGTTAATGCACTGTACCACGCAATTGCACCTACCACGTGTTCTGGTGTGGGAGGTGCGTTGCATTGCCATTCATTTGAATGGCATCCAAAACACTCCTCCCACCCACATTTCGATCACCCGCACCAGAATGCGCAGTACCGCAGTGCGACTTGGGTCACAACTTAATGGCCAAGGGCAAAAGTGGGTCCCGAGGTTACACAGGTTGAGAACCACTGATTTAGACCGTATACTGCCAAGTCATTAATATACCTTTTATAGGATCATCAGTTTAGCAGCAATCATACACTCAATATTTATAGCTTGCTTCTAGATTAGGAACAGCAGGCAATAAGCTGACAAAACAGCTGTCCTAATAAACTGCAGTCTGGGAGGTATGTGTGCGTGCGCGTGTGTTTTCTTCACCATAGAGGTGAATTGAGACTGCTATGTGCCTTCAACTCACTTCACAATATTTCAAGTGAGGTGTATTTGGCCCTGTGTATGGGCTATGCGATGGGGATAACTGCATCACAATTTAAGAAGCTGGTGTGTGAATTAGCATGCCCTCTCCAGCAATAGATGATTATTTCAGTTTAAAGTGGACTTACTGCTTCTTATTTTTATGCATCTGAGCTCATTTATAAACGAGCATTGACATCATACTTACGTTGCAATCCCTAGAGGCCACTGAAAAATACTTTCTTCATTAACCCAAGTGCTGTCATAGACGAGAAATAGAAGTTCCACAAACCCTCCATTCGTCTTCAAATATGGAAGGATCCAGTCATTATTGCACTGTTCATTTCCCAGCATAACGACAGCAACATGGCGAAGCTTGTGATTCTCAACCAATGCCCGTGCGTACTGCAGCCACTGAGCAGCGAAAGAAATCTTTACTTCCTCTCTGCCATTCAGAACAAGAACAACATTCACTGCATCCACTGGGAAATATCCAGGAGCAACTGCCGAGCCAGTGATAAAACTATGCACAAAATAAGAAAATAAAAGTTAGAATAATATTACAAATTGATGTTCCATATTCTTAATTTACCAGTAGGAGAATGTGATGTCATGAACTCAAATAAGGGCTCCTCAGTTGATTAGAAATGGAAATCTTTATTGACTTTAATCACTAAACTGGTTACAAGGGCCCCTATACATACCTTTAAATATCTTCACGAGAGCCCCTGGCAGCTCTAATATGCAAAATTCTGACACTTCCTGGCAAGGTCAAGAGCTGGCCCACCCACTTCCTGTTCCTTCCTCTTGACCACTGAAACCAATCCTCACAATGCTAAGCACAGGTGTGGTAGGTGCAGAGACAGTTCTTAATCCTACCGTTGCCAATCAATGTTTATAATTAAAAGCTCCATATGCTTGGCAGGGGTGCACAAATTAATCTGAAATCCAGGAGCCAGCAGGGTTATTTTTTTCAGGTCCACTGACAACAATTAGAGAAAACCTCAAAAGTTAGGTTGCAGCTGGAATTTTAAAGTGGAATCGGCTACACGGATCTTGGCATTTGCCCAGCCCCGCTTGAAAATATGTACACATATATTTGAGATTGGAACATGAGTCATAAAAATGTTTGACATTAATCATCTACCTGAATTCTGTTCTTCCTGTCTTCAGTTTGCCTTCCCTCCACTGAGCATTGACATCAGAGGGCTCAAGTTGTCCTTCAAAAACATTTTCCCACAAGTAATGTCCTATAGAGAACACAATATATTGTAAATGAATATATTTGGTAACATTATATGCTCTGCTATACTGCTTTACTGCATACTAAAACCCATACTGGCAATTCACATTTCAAGATACATTGGAGGCAAATGAATAGGCATCACAATGCAAATATCAGGTTTAATTCATTCTTCACAGCCAGCGCCACTAGTGACTGTCAGAATGAGCCAACATTTATGCTTACAGCCTCCCCTAAGCACCATTACATGAGGATATCCATTCTGTGTAACCAGTATACAAATACCTTTCCTTCGTCCTCTGTCATCGTTCAGCACCGGAAGCCAAAAGGAAATTCTTTGTACTTCTGGATATGGGTAGAGCATGTGACAGGGCTGGGCCAATCAGCATTGTCAGATGGGGAGTCCATTGCCCAGTGTACAGTAAGTTACAACTTCTAACTTACACAGGACTTTTATTCACTTCTTGCAGCTAAACTGAGCAGCAGGGAAGCGAAGAGAAGATGTATGCTCCTAATGGGCTAATTTAAAGTGAACATGTTGCTTAGCTTTGCATTGGCAAAGGACATGATCTCTTTAAGGGTTCTATTGCTAAATCTTCTACCACATAAACTGGGCAAATGCAGTTTGAATGGCATTCCTGCCACTAGGTGGAATCGAGGAGCATAGGAATGTTCTACGCTCCTCAGCTGCATCTAGTTCCAGGAACGGCTACGCCTATGGCTGGTTTGTAACCACTTGCCGTCCGCCCGTTGTGAAAAAACAGACGGGCGGCAGACTCACATTGGCGGGTTGCCATCATAAGACCGCATTTTTTTCATGCGCGGGCAGAAAAAACGTGCCCGTTCTTTACAGCCGTTACCGGCTGTTTCACATACAACCGGTCAGCGGTTCTATAGCCACTGATCGGTTGTATGTTGCGATTTGCCTGCGCCCCCCCCCCCCTCTGACCTGTCAAATCCCGCAGTCTGGAGTGCCCCCCCTCCTGACCCCTCACCTTCAATCCCGGGATCCGCTAGCCCATCTGCGGCCTGGGACCGGCTTGGGAGGGCGTCAGGAGGTAAGATGGGAGGCAGTTCAGCATCTTCCTTCAATGCTGATCTCCCTCCGTGCTGTGAATGCGGAAGTGATGTGTATTACATCACTTCCGCATTCACCTATCAGTCATGTGGCTGCTATAGCCAGAGAGAAGAAGCTGATGAAGCAGATCTGTGCTTCATCAGCTTCTTTCGAGGTCCCCAGGTGACATTACTATATAGCAAAAAAAATAAACCCCCAGTGGTGATTAAATACCACCAAAAGAAAGCTCTATCTGTCCCCAAAAAAGGGTATAAAATTAATTTCAGTACAGCGTTGCATGACGGAATAAATGTCAGTCAAAGTACCGCAGCGCTGAATACTGAAAAATGGCCTGGACCTAGGGACATAGTTTTTTCCACCTAGGGACATAGTTTGATGTGTATCTCACCCACCAATAGCAGCCTTGCTCCATATCTGTACTTGTAGCTCAGCAGGTTCTTGTTGGGATTCGTGGATTAATAAGCTTTTCCATTTCTCTTTTACTTTCTGCACATGGGGAGCTTTGTTGCTCTTTTCACTTTCTTCCCAAGGATTCCACTGTTCCTTATTCAAGTAGCGGGAGCCTAGAATAGACAGAAAATGTGTTTTATAAACAGGATGAATATCTTTGAATTATAATAGCGAAAAGAGAAAACACAAAATAAAAATGATGTGTAGCCATAACTTTTTACCTTTTACTACTGCGTAGAATAGAGAAGGGTTGAAACCAATTCTGGTCTGTGTACCATTGGGGACATTTTCCTCAACTTCCAGTTCCAGGAATGCAACAGGAAATTAGAGAAAATCTCCCAAAGTGAAGGGAATTCCCCTTTAAGCCAGTTCTCCCTGAAACAGGTGTCCCCTCACATTAGAAGATTTCCCCTCACCTCCTGTTTTGCTTTGTCTGTGAAGGTTCTCATCCATCCAGGTCATGGTATATCTGTAAAAAATAAGTGAAGGCAACTGGACTTGCTGTATTTTTCCTGAAGACGTTTCACTGGTCATACGACCAGCTTTCTCAGTTCAGAATGACTTGTACAAAAATTCACGTATTTATTTCCAGAGAATTTGTGTCTGAATTGAGAAAGCTGGTTGGATAACCAGTGAAACGTCTTCAAGAAAAATACAGCAAGTCCAGTTGCCTTGACTCCTGTTTTGGGGACAACTCTAAATTTGTGATTTTTCCCTTACTTTCTGTCTTGGGGACAATGGTCACTAGGACAAATAGGAGGGATGAATCTCCCCAATGGGGGACACAGAAATAAGAACTTGACAGAGGGTTTAACCCTTTCCTACTCTATCCAAAACTAGAAAGTTTCCCTAAAAACATACACTTTATTTAAAAAAAATGAAAATAGCAAGTCATCTTTTGATATACACAGTATCTCGGTGTCCCTTCAGAGTGACAACACCCTGACACTAGAACCACGAATATTCCCTGGACTTTGCTTCCTGAAGAACTATGTTTAGAGCTCCACTTTTGATATAGTCTTACATATCTTACTGTCATTAAACTGTGACATACATTCCAAACAGATATATTGTTCTGTGTTTCTCTCTAACACCTAGCATCCTGGAAGAATGTAAGGCAGTGTAAAATGCAATGAATATGTGCAACATGTACATAACCACTGCACTTTGCACTGCTTAATTAAAGTGGAACTCCAGCCCAAACTTGGACACAGACATTCATAAAAACCTCAGATGTTCTAATGCATTCCTAGTAGAGGTGCACCGAAATGAAATTTTTAAAAAACAAAACAAAAATAAAATAAAAAAACTCAGGCCGAAACCCAAAAACATTTGTTTTCCTAATATTTTCACATTTTTTAAAAAATATTTTATTTTTATTACTTTACTGTTATGATATTTCCCTTATAAAATAGAAAAAGAGATTGAGGACACAGAGTCCTCAATCTCTTTTTCTGCAGCCCCTGTTATCATTGAACAGGAATCCTCTATACTGAGTGTTGCTGTTCATTCATAACATTTGGCGATAGTATGTTTTCTATAACCACAATCATGAATGAACAGGCGGTGATGTAGATCACTTCCCATTCAGTCATAATTGGAGACACAGTAAACATACCATGTCCTCAATTATTTACAAACACTCAGCAATCACTGAGCGCTTGTACCCACTCTCCATCCTTACTCGCTGTCATATAAGGCTGAGCGAGCAGTGCCGGAAGGAGAGCTGACTCCTCCCCTGCACCACCGGCCCGGCTTCCTGTGACAGCTGTCTCCGCCTCCACACCGCCGCTCTCCTGATCTGTCACAGGAGGCTGAGCGGGGTGGTGTGGGAGGAGAGCTCAGCCTCCTGTTACAGTGCTCACAGCTGTCACTGGCCACACACAGCTCTCAGGAGGCTGAACGCAGCGGTGTGGGAGGAGACCCCGGCCTCTTGTGACACACCGGCTGCTCATATCGCTCCCCCACACCGCTCGGCCTCCTGTGACAGTTTCTTTCTCCCCCCCGCTGGACACTGCGCTGTGTCAGAGAGGACACAGAGCAGCGTCCAGCGGGGAGGAGAGGATAGGATGGATGCACCGCAGTGAAAGATAGCACTTTCTACATTCTGCCAAAAGTGCCATCTTCGGGCCGATATGCTTCGGCGGCCTGAAATTTCGGTACATTCCTAGTCTACTAAAAGTTGTTGTATTGCTATCGGTGTACCTTTTGTGTACCAGTGATGCAACAGGAAGTAAGGGAAAAGCTCTCTAGCTATTGTGCCAGCAGCTGAATAGGGGAAAGGAAAGTGCCATCGGTGGCTAGGATGCCAATATCTGCAAGCATCCTAGCAACTGACAAGCTCAGACCTGAAAGCTGCCCTGCTGCTGTGTAGTAAAGATCAGCGCAAATGACTTGCTCTTTACTGCCCAGTAGCTCCACTCTGAGCCCTGACCGGTCTCTGTACATCAACTTAAAGGAGAACTATGGGGTTAAGGCTTTTCCCCATAGTTCTCCTTAGGGTAACGGGAGGACACAAACTAGCGTCCTTCCGTCAGCCCAGGCTCAATATACCTGTAGCTCGCGGTATACTGAGACGCCGCAGTATACCGCAAGCTACTGCTCGCGGTATACTAAGACGCTGCAGCTGAAGCGGATCCCGACAATTATGTCTGGATCCGCCCAGCTGCGTGACTGACAGCTGACTCTGCCTATCTAGAGGCAGAGCCAGCTGTACCCGCCCCCTTCCCAATCCGTTCCGCCAGTCAGCGCTGGAGGATCGGAGCGGGGGGAATCGAGTCCCTCCCCTGTCACGGCAGAGAGCCAAAGGACCAAAGGATGTCTGGCAGGAGGCAGCAGAAGGGGCCACCCACTGAGCGGGCATTGTCCAGTTCATTAAGAATCAGCTGAAATTGCTCTGTGTATAACCAACTTGAAGAGGAACTACAAGACTTTGAATGTTTCCCCTTGCAGTGGGGCTGCCCCTGCACTGCAAGGGTTAACTGCTCGTTTTGTCTAGGGAGCAAAAATAATGAAGACATACTCACCTGATCCTCAGCCCCACTTGGCTGCTAGGCCGGTCCCCACAGCCTCTTCTTCCCAGGCTACGGCGGCGTAAAGACCCATGATGTCATCACTTCTAATGCAGCTGCATTATATATGAAGACGCCGAGGGACAATCCACTGCCAGAGCGGTGGGGAAGAGAGGTAAACGCTGACTGCTGCAGGACTGAGGATCAGGGAATTATATCTTCTTTATTTTCACCTCTAGACCAAAACAAGCAGTTAACCCTTGCAGTGCAGAGTCAGCCTCACTGCAAGGGTCCATTTGTAAAAATCCTGGAGTTCTTATTGTTCCTCTTTCAGTAATTCACACATTAAATCTCTTACCTTCACCCTGTAATTGCAGATCTTAGACCACCACAATGTGGCCAGTCCCATTACAGTGGAGGCTGGAAAATCCAAGCTAGTCTCTGTACATCAGTCCTGACACAATAGTGTACAGCAGCAGCTCCAGACACTGCACTTACCTCTGCTGTCCTCCTTCCTGGTCACCACCCTGTGAACCCGGGACACTTGCGGTGATTTGAAGAAGACATTGTAGGCGGCGTAGAAGGAGAAGACACAGTACAGGAAGACTATGCTATAACACAATCTCTTTCGGGTGATTCTCATACTGTCTCAATGGCACTCCATGACCTCCTCCTGAGCCTGCAGGGACGCCCCGCCCCTCCCGTTACTCATGGAACGTGCGCCCTGATTGGCCGAAGGTGCTCTCAGGGACGAGATCCTGCTTTACTTCCTGTGATAGGTTGCACGGAGTGTGGCTGATGTTCTGCTGTCAGTGAAAGGCTCGGTGTGTGTTTCTGGAAGAATCAGTGATAGAAAGGGGTGACGGTGTCCTGACTGAAAATAGTATTACGGCTTCAGTCACACCATGTGCAACTATAGTATTCAAAAGAGCTATTGTAAATGCATTTATATGCAGCTAATGAATTCCAATGGGTATATTCACACCTTGCATCTACATCTGGTTATCTGTGGTCAGGTGCATCTAAGAACCAATTTGAACTTCTAAACACATGTAAAAGTGTTAGGATGCTAAATGCATATGCATGTAAACACAGGTCATTTAGAGCAATGGTTCTCAACCTGTGTAACCTCAGGACCCACATTTGTCCTTGGTTATTAACTCGCGACCCAAGTCTCACTGCAATGGAACACACATCATTGCAGTATCGCGCGCTCTAAAGCAGGTGACTGAACTTTGAGTGGGAGGTGCATTTTGGGTGCCATTCAAATGAATGGCAACGCACTTCCCACACCAGAACGCACATTAGGTGTGATTGCATGGTACAGTGCATTCATCGCATGGGACTGTGCAATTAATCCTTAACATGGGGTACAGTGTGGGCTGCTGTGTCCATCCATATGTGCATTGCTTGTACAGCTCCCTTGCGTGCCCGGGAGCCAGCATGTGATGTCACTCCGGTCCAGGCACCTCTACAGGACATGTGAGGTAGCTGTAAGCAATGTACGTAAGGATGGAGCTCCCTAGCGGCCATACCCCCCGCCCACCCCACCTCAAGCTGATACCTGACATATTTTGAATGGCTGCTCGGTGTGAGAACTGACAGTAGTGTGCTAGGGGGAGGCTGAGGAGACTCAGCTAGAAAAGTGGAAAGCATGCGGCAGGCCACTGAACATGGGGCTACGACCCACCAGTTGAGAACCAAGGATTGAAAGCATCTAGAAGCATAAACGCAGCATCTAGTCTGACAGATTTTTCTCTGCATATAGAGGACAAAAACACAAGTAGTAAGTGTGAATGAAACCTTAAACTTAACCAAAACGGCAGGGACAAACTAGATATGTGACCACCACAATGCCCTCCAAAAAAGAGGGAGGTCAGCTGCACTGCTTGTGCAAAACCTATAAATTATTAAAAAAGAACTCCGAGCATATAAAAAATTAACCCTTGTAGTGGGGCTATCCGTGCACTGCACTGCAAAGGTTAAGTGGTCGTTTTGGTCTAGGGTCTATAATAGCAAAGAAATACTCACCCGAACCTTGGTCCCGCTGGCTGTTAGACTGTTCCTTGCAGCTTCTCTGCCCTTCTGCACTCAGCATCCTCACATCTAATACACTGTATTGGACGTGATGACTCACGGGACCTTAGACTGCCAGAGTGGAGGGAAAGAGGGGCTGCAGGGAATGGTCTAGCAGCCAGGCAGGACCAAGGATCAGGTAAATACATCTGTGCAATTTTAGACCCCAGACCAAAACAAACACTTAACCCTTGCAGTGTGGAAGTAGCTCCACTGCAGGGGTTAACTTTTCAGATGCCCAGAGTTCTTCTTTAAAGGCAAACATTTGGGGGACAATAATAAATGCACACTTCTTAAAAGAAAAAAATGTGCATTTTTTTTTTTTTTTTGCATTGGAGAAATTTAAGCATTGTAACTGCAATCAAGTTGATCATAGGTGCAATGCTCTGGCTCCTGCAGACTCTTCCTCCCATCCATATCTGTTCTGAGGTACAGACATTCACTATCATAGACAGGAGGAAGGATGTATGGACTACAATAGTGGTGAAGTCCTTCTGTCACTGTAGCTGATGGAACTTGTAGTTTCTCCATTCACAGATCATGTCAAAGGATCTGTGAATGGATGACGCGGCTGTGTGGGCAGAGCCATGGATAGCTGTGCCCAATTCAAATATCAATATCAGTCTGTAATTCGGGTTGGGGAGAGGTGGCAAGGAGGGGTGCAGATGTGACCATGTTTCGTGTTACACCTTAAATATGGGTATAAAATGAAACATGGTCCAGAAGGTAAACACAGCCTTGAAATGCAAAACAATGAAAAATCCCATATAGCTTACCAAGCAGACCTGTGAAATGTAAATAGCAGTTGAAGACGGTAAAAAACAACAAGCACGTGTTAATAGCTTTAATAACAGCATTCAATAGCGATCTAAAACTCCTTAGATGTGTAAATACTAAGGGCTTATTCACACTAATAGTGGTGACTAGAGTTTTTCATCCACTGAACAACGCCAGTCTCTGTTAGGGTACATCGAAAACAAGTGTTTTCGATGTGCCCTGTTCACACTACAATGTGGGTGTGATGTGTGGTGAAGTGCAAACAATGCAGACATGCTGCTATTTTCCAAAACAGACTAGATGGCACTGCATCACAGCACTGAGACTTGAAGGGAGTGTCTATTTTGTAGACTTCAAATAAAGTTAAACAAAAAAATTTAAAATTAGGAGCCCTTTACCCTAAGGCCTCATTCACACGAGCATTGGCTGACATGTACAGCTCCGTGCTGCGTGCACGGCCATATCGGGCAGCTCCGGGGAAGGACAGGTGCTGCGTGTGATTAGTACGCAGCCCCTCTCCTTCTCTATGGGACTACACAGCCGTAGCCGGCCTACGCTCACCCGCCCTGCACGTCGGTGTGGGTGTCTGACAGGATGGATCCTGTCTGCGTTCGAGCTGGGACACCCGCACCCGTACGGACGTGTAGGGCAGGTGAGCGTAGGGCGGCGTACGGCCGCATAGTCCCATGGAGAAGGACATGGGCTGCGTATTAATCAGCGCATGTCCTTCCCGGGAGCTGCCCGATACGGCCATGCACGCAGCACGCAGCTGTACGTGCTAGCCGATTCTCGTGTGATTGAAGGCTTAAAAGCAATTCCTTACCCCTTAAAAAAAAACAAAAAATCCTTACACCTTCAATAAAGAGAACCTGTCACCTCCAAATTATATCACACAGGGGCTTGTTAGCTCCTGTATGATAGCAATAAAGTTAAGTGAAAAAAATAAAATAAAATTAATTGATAAAAAGTAAAAATTAATAAAATAAATAAAAATAAGTAAAAAAATAAATAATAATGTAAATAAATGAACAAGTGATAAAAAAAATTAAAAAAATAAATACATGTCATCCACTGGAAGTGGTTTTACCAAGAACATGGCTGATGCTGCAGCCATGTTTTGGTACCGTTTTAAACAGCAGATGATTGCTGTTTAACTCCAAGTAATCCGGTGTCGGTACATCACTTCCTGTGTCAATGTGCACATTCTCTGGCTCCTAGAGCCAGAAGAAGAAGCTGGTGAAGCAGAATTCTGCTTCATCAGCTTCTTTGGGGTCCCTAGGTGACATTAGGGGTCTGAAAGACCCCTGATGTCTCCATAAAGAGGACCTGTCACATTATATTTGCTATTACATAGGGTGCTTCGTATGCTTCATATATCCCTATGTGATAGCAATACATCTGAGTGTAAAAAAAAATTAAATATTAATGTAACAGATTAAAAATTGTTTTTGCATTTTAAATTTTTTTTAAGTTCCCCGCCCCCCACGTGCATGCA
>NW_017306929.1:670770-683127 GCF_000935625.1 Nanorana parkeri | reverse complement strand
TGATCAGAGAGATCAGCAGGCTTCCAGCCGCTGATCTCTCCTCCGCTCAAATGACTGGGAAGTGATGTGCATTGCATCACTTCCGGTGTCACTGGGCACATTCTCTGGCTCCTAGAGCCAAAAGAAACTGGTGAAGCAAATTTCTGCTTCATCTGCTTCTTTGGGGTCCCTAGGTGACATTAGGGGTCTGAAGGACCTCTGATGTCTCCATAAAGAGGATCTGTCACATTATATTTGCTATTACATAGGGGGCTTGTTAGCCACGTGCAAAAACTAAAATTGTGCCACACGTTACATATTGTCGCTAGCGTGGTAGTGAGAGCAATAATTGTAGGCCCATCAATCGCTGTTAACACTAAACTGATGAGCAGTAAAAGCATTTAAAGCTTCCTCTATGGGAAATTTTGGTTATTGTAGTTTTTTGCGGTTTCATGGACGCACACAATTTTAAGGCTTGACATGTTTGGTATCTATTTACCCGGCATGACCCCGTCTTTTATATTTTACCAAAAAAATTGGGTATTATATTCTGTTTCTGTGCACTAAATTCCATTTAATTGGATTTTATCCTAAAAATACTTGTTTGATAAACATTTGCGCAAATACCGTGCAACATACAAAATTGCAACTAGCATCTTTTTAGTCTACAGGGCCTCTGCTTTCAGAAAATATATTCAGATTTGATCATGTGTGTGGAAATGTAAGAAATTGCTCCGGGCGGCAAGTGGTTAAAAGGATGTTGTTATCTTTTCTTATCCTGACAGGTATTGATGTTAATCCTTCCAAGACACAATGATGATTTCTTAACATTAGTCAACTGTTAAATTTATTTACCTAGGACACAAACAAAGACTTTGACCTCAGTTACGTGTGTTAGGGGGAATTTGAGATTGCATAACCTCAGTTTTTATACTGCTTATTATTAAAGTTTGTATATGTTTAAAAATGTTTAATATCTGTTTTTATACAATCTTCTTTTTTTACAAGAAATATTTAAAACATGACAGAAGATTCCCAGAGGATTATGGGGGAGCTAAAATAGTAGAGTAGCAATCATCACCTTTCAGGCAGGCTGTCTCTCATTGAAAATCCAGATAAAGTAGTCCAAAAAGGGATCAGTTACTGTGATGAATCACTGCTGTGAACTATTCACTTGTATGTGTGAATGTCAATACCGTGAACAGGCAATTTTTCAGAAGGAGGTAGCTGGAAAACAATAAAAGGAGCCAAAAGCTCCACCTGATGGCTCAAAAGGAGAATATAAAATATTGATGAGCAATATTTCATATTTACCTGACCAAATAAAACAAATAATAGAACTATTGGTCTTATAACTTGAGCAGTACTGGTGATTATTGCATAATCTACTGTATAGTGCATGGGGCAAGCTTTGCAGAGCTCAGTTGAAAGGGTTTTCTAGCATGTGAAAGGTAGTAATATGTTTACATGTTCACATTTTTAACTCCTTCAATGCCACCGATGTTAAACAAGAACTCCAGGATATCTTTTTAATTAACCCCTGGGGCTACTTCCGCACTGCAAGGGTTAAGTGCTCGTTTCTGTCTAGGTGCAAAAATAACAGGTATACTCACTCAAAGCTCCGAGCTGGCCGACTGTCATGGCACTCCCTCCAGCCTCTCTCCCCCTCCTTGCATCATTGTAATCTTCCTCAGCATCCTCACGTCTATACACTGTGTATTTATGTGACGATGTACTGGACCCTAAAGGTACCCATACACCTATCGATTTTCGTTGGAAATCCTCCATGAATAGTCTTTCAAATGATAATCGATCAGTTTATGGGAACCCAACCATTTTTTTTTACTGTACTCCTGGACAAATTCCCTTGATCAGTCAAACGGGAAAACCTTTTTCGAATCATCCGAAAATCGATGGATTGGTGGTGTTTTCGGAGGAAAAAAAATTAACACTGCACATGTACAAACAAAAATCTGTTCTGTCAATCAACTAAATTCGTTCAGTTAGTATTGCTAACGATAATTCGAACTCGATATTGGTCTGTGCACGGTGGGGTATTCGAGCAGAAATTGAACGACGGTTCGATGAGGGCACGAAAGTAATGGAATGATAATCGCAGGGTGTATGGCCAGCTTTAGACCGCTGAAGAAGAGAGGGAGAGACATTGGAAGGACCGGTCTAAGAAGAAGCTGGCTCGGAGCTTTGGGTGAATATATCATAATAAAAAGAAAATGTGAAGCTCCCCAACCCAAATACATGCACTTACAAATGTAAAAGCATGTGTCGGCTGTGTAAAGTACTCACCTCTCCAAGCTCGCTCCCACGATGAAATACAATTTCAAATTTATTTTACTAATTTATATTGAGATTGTAGTCCATCACGGGAGTGAGCTTGGAGAGGTGGGTACTTTACAACACACATAGGGACTATGGGGAACAAAAGTAGCCTTTCCAGAAGGTAGGACAGTGTCAGCACCAATTCAGTTGAGTGATACACAAATAAGCTTTATTTTTGTTAATAGTTAAGGTACTTGAATGCATTTTTAAGATTTACTGTAAATCCAAGCTTGAGTTTAGTGTCACTTTAATTAAAAGATGAACTTTCTTGTTTTAAATTGGTTGTTGGAAATTCTGTTTCCGTCATTACAGAGAAGTAACCATTCTGAGCCACTGGCCAAGGCCTTCTATATTTCTTTTTTTTACTACTTCCCTTTTTCAGTTATACACAATTGTACAGGGGTTGGGTTTTTAAATGATATTCTGTATGAAATGTATAACGATAGTCTCATCCAGCAATGTATGTCTGAATGAGCCCTAAAGGTAACTTGTGGGATGGAGAGCTATTAGTGAGCACTGGAATGGAAACAAATAATCTGGAAATCAGTGATCTTTAACACACTCCAACAGTCACTTATTACTGTGTGAAATGGTGATGTTTTTCATTCTTTACCTTTCTGTCTGCCACGGGGTCATTGGTTTGTCATGGTTTATTTATTTAGGCAAGTGGCCATGTAAAAAAAAAAAAAAATCAAGTTTATCTAAAGCCAAAACAAAGCCAAAACATAGACACCCGGTCTCGGGATGCCCCTGCTGTTGGGGCACATTTTCTCGTGGCAATTGTCAAAGAGGGGAGTAGCCCTCACTTTGGGGGGCTTTCTTCTCACTTCCTGTTGTGTCTCCAAAACAGAAATGAATGCAAATCTTTCCAAAAGGACAGCACAACAAACAAAAAAGCTGTTTAACCAATCTTTATCCAAAACTAAAAGAAAAAAGTTATAAATAAAGAATAAAAAATTGGAAGTTTTAGATGGAATTTAAATAATTTACTTAATTTACTCTCACCATTTCTATAGATAATGTTATAACCCACTCTTACTGAAAACTAGGTTGTACCATGGCTATTTCCTTCCCTGTGTGCTGTTTAAAAATTAAAACAAATGGTTAAAAACAGTTTTTAGGATTTTTCAGCTGTTGATATCATGGTAGTGGTAAATGACTATTTCAGATACTGTTGACCTGCAGTACTCCTAAGGCTGGGTTCACACCTAGGCGGATTGAATATGCACGTTTTTCGCACGTTTTTTTTACCGCGAGGGATACTTGGCTGTATCCCAATGGAACCGCCCGACCAAAACGCTCCAAAGAAGTACATGTACTTCTTTGGGCGTAGGGCGGTTTCCCGCACGTTCGTACTCACGGAAAACCGCCCAGATGGGAACCATGCACATTGAAAATAATGGCATTTCCCTGTTTGAGCGTTTTTCCGCGAGTACGGAAGCGCGGAAAAACGCCTAGGTGTGAACCGTGCCTAAATAAATGGTGGTAGAATTAACCACAGCAGAGGCCAAGGTTTATGTTCACACAGGCATTTCATGTCTGTGAAGGTTCTCATTCATCCAGGTCATGGTATATCTGTAAAAAATAAGTCAAGGCAACTGGACTTGCTGTATTTTTCTTGAAGATGTTTCAAGAAACGTTCTTTTGAGAAAGCTGGTTGCAGTGGCGGAACTACCGCCGGTGCGGGCGTTTGCGGGCGCACCAGGGCCTTAGCCTCAGGGGGGCCCAGCACAGCCCTCGCCTGTGCAGACGGCATCCAGCGGCCGGCAGGCTCCCCGTCTCTGCGCCGGGAGTGTCGGATCATCCGTTCATGATCTGACACTCGCGGCGCAGAGATGGGGGGACCGTCGGCCGCAGCGCAGCATGATAATGATAGTGAGTCCAATGCGCTGAATTGAGGTGGGTGGGGGCTAGGCGCACGGCCGCTTCCGGGGTACGGTACCCAGATATTATGGGGCCCGCCGACCCCTGCAAGAATTAAGCCGCGAGGCGCGAGCCAAGGACAGCAGTGAAAAATTGAAGGCAGAGCAGGCAGCCAGGCACTGGCACACATCGATCGGAGTGGACGGCTGAGAGGACTGAGGACACACTCCACAGCAAGCAGGAAACAGACACCTGTTTTTTCTGAATCCTCCACCAGGAAACAGCAGAAGACCAGCCAGAAGAGAGGTAAGTGTAAATAATTAATTAAAACAATTATTATTTGTAGCTGGTTTTTGTAGTGCCATTCTGCATTGCAGCAATGCAGAATGGGATCCTCTAGAGGACTACAAATATCAGCAGTACTTTATACAGAAATGCTATTGTTATATAAAGTATTGCTGGGATGTGTAGTCCTCTATAGCCTTTGCATTGCTGTAATATTAGTAATGTACCGATATATCGGCCGTTGAAACATATCGGCAGAAAATTGCACTTTTGGTTAAATGCCGAAAGTGCAATTTTTTGGCCTATACAGCGGCACATCCCTGCTTTCTTTTCTCCCCGCTGGGTGCTGCTCTGTGTCCCAGCGGGGAGGAGAGAAAGTGTCACAGACGGCCGAGCGCTGTGGGAGGAGAGCGCTGTGGGAGGAGAGCGCTGTGAGCAGCCAGCGTCTCTCATCCCACACCGCTCAGCCTCCTATCACAGTCCGCAGATTGTGACTGCGTTAGAATGTGTGATCGCTGACGTCATCACACTTTCTAATGTAATCACGCCCATTTTTTCGGCGGTAGAATGTGTGACCAGTCACATGGTCACACATTCTAAAGTAGCCACACCCCATTTTTTTCCGGGGTAACAATGTGTGACCGGCAAAACGTGTAGAATTCAAAGCTTTCTCCACTGTTCCTGGGCAGATCGGCATCACAGATGATATGTGCAGGAGAACCGATCTGCCCCAGAACAGCTGATCGGAGCTGAAATCTCACTTCTATTTGACTTTGTATTGCACTCGCAAAGTCATATAGAAGTGAGATTTCAGGATCAATTGGTTGTTCCCGTGCAGATCGGTTCTACTAAACATACCATCTGCAATGCCGATCAGCCCAGGAACAGCGGAGAAAGCTTTGAATTCCACCTTTTGCAGGTCACACATTTTTACCCTGGAAAAAAATGGGTGCGGCTATGTTAGAATGTGTGACCATGTGACCAGTCACACATCCCAACGCAGTCACAATCTGTGATAGAACACTGGAAGAGCGTTGTGTGGGCAGAGACAGCCCACGCTGTCACAGGAGGCTGAGCTCTCCTCCCTGCTCCGCTCGCTCAGCCTCCTGTGACAGTGTGTCAGAGAGGAGAGCGGTACAAACACTCAGCGATCAGTGATCGCTGAGTGTTTGTAGATAATTGAGGACATGGTATGTGTACTATATCCTCAATTATGAATGAATGGGAAGTGATCTACATCACCTCCTGTACATTCATAGTTGTAGTTATAGTAACCATACTCTGTCCTTTCTCTGTAATAAATAATTATTAAATTTTTTTCTATTTTCTTCAACTTAGTTTTTTTGTGGTTGCTTCAGGGGGTGTGGATTGGGGAGTTTGTGTGTGGGTTTTTTTTTTGGGGGGGGGGCAAAAAAAAATCTTGCACCAGGGCCCTTTGTTCCTTAGGTCCGCCACTGGCTGGTTGGATGACCAGTGAAACGTCTTCAAAAAAAATACAGCAAGTCCAGTTGCTTGACTTATTTTTTTTCCAGATACAGGCATTTTATGTACCTTTGTTACATCACAGTGTGTTGAACTCATAGCCCAGGAGGCTCAGCTTAGAGCAACAGTCATATGAAGCTAGGATAAGGTTGTATTGTGCAAACTAAATATGCTAGTTGTCCATAAATTCAGGAGACCTAACAGATGTTGTTGAAAAGAGAAGGGTGTATGTAGGGTACAGCTTCCTTCAGTGCCCATTGAAACATTTCTTGACGTGGAGGCAAAATATTGTCTGTCTTCAGTACCACAATATCCTAACAATATCCTAACTCTGATTCACTGCATGGTACTCACCAGCCGAGGAGCACAACACACTTTATTACACCATGAATGCAGGGCTGCATCTAGACATCATTCTGCCGCATAGCGCATAGGGAGGGAGCCCAACACACCTCCTCTCTGGCCACAGGCCATGAACCATGAGCCAGGGCTGCACACAACATAAATTCCAAAAGAGATGATCTACTATGGCCAAAGACCAAATTCAGCAAGCTTGTTTTTCAAAACATAGCAATCAGACATAGACGACAAGGTAGCCTAATGTCCTAAATAAACAAGTTTGCTTGTTTTGAACCTTGGCCGTGATGGATCATCTCCTTTGGAATTTATGCAGAAAATGGAGAAAAGTCAGAAGTCTCTATAGTTGTTCTGTTTCAGTGACCCCGAATCTATTGAAGCCAAAACATCAACATGACAGTCAGGCAACTAGCATTTTCAAACTTAAAATGACAAGGTCACCACCAATGTTGTTAAAGTGACTCTGCTGCTTAAATAAAGTTACTAACAGAATATGTACATGTAAAGAAAATAGTAGATACCACTCCTGCAGCCCACTCTGCTGAATGCCACTCTGATAAGAAATCGTGTCCCAAAGTCTCGTCAGAAACTGACACCTCTGGGAATGTTAATCTCCTGTGTTTGACGTTGCGCTCCTGTTCACTACTTTGTCGCTACAGGATACACTACAGACTACACTATAAAGAGTGCTGAATATTAGGAGAAACTATTAATCTGATGGGTAGAAAATGCTAGCTATATGGCTACAGCCACAGTGACTATGGGCAGGGGCGTAACCAGAAATCACAGGGCCCCATAGCAAAATTTAGTATGGGGCCCTGTAATTTCTAGTTACACCCCTTGCAGAGCCCACCTGACATCCCACACAGCCCACCTGAGAGTGACACTGCAGAGCACACCATAGACTCTCTATGGTGGGCTGGTCACACCCTTGCACACCTTTTACCTGTCAGCCCTGAACCGCTGTCAGCCTTCTCCACAGCCGGGCCCCGCCTCCTCTTCTACCACCCTGGACCCTTCCTCCTCCGGTGCCGGTGCCCCGGCCTTCCCCACTGCAGCTGCTGGCTGTCACTGACTCAGCAGCGGCTGTGAGGAAGAACGCGCCACTGCACAGATCACTGACAGGTAGCCCGCACGGCATCAGGGGGACCCCTTTGTTCCTCGTCCTGGCCTTGCCCCCCTGTGTCCCGTGCCCTATAGTGGCCATCTAGGTCGCTATGGCGATAGTTCTGCCACTGAGGTATACAAGCAATTAAAAATTTACCTGGATACCTGTTATGGGGACAGCTGTCTTAAGGTGGCCATACACTGTGTGAATTTTGCAAAGTGGGTGCTGCTATTGCACCCTTTTGGCCAGCATATCCCTTAATATGCTGGTCAAAGGAGCCGGGCAGAAAATCTTCGTACGAACAGCTGTCGGCTCTGTTCAAGTATTTTGACAGCCGCAGGGATTCCTTGATCAACGCTCTCATAGCGTTGATGGAGGAATTTGCTCCATTTTTTTCATTTAGCCTGCAGGTTGAACGAAAAAAATAGAGCAGTGTATGGCTAGCTTAAGAGGGGAATTGCTGCCAATTTGGAAGATTTCCCTCCCTCGTCCTGTTGCTTCTTTGAAAAGTTAATTTTTTGGGTTTGGCTTGTGAGGGGCATTAAGATTCGGAGAAAACAAAAACGTTTGTTTTCTCTATCAGTTGTAAACCCTGAAGATCTTCACCATGTATATTTGAGTAACTTAGGTGACACATATACACTGTTCACAATCTTGACATTAAAGGAAACCTTGTTGGCGTTTTAAGGCGCTTTTCTTAAAGCGTTTTTAATCATTTCAAACTCTTAAGCATGCATTTTTAAACCGTTTTTCAGGAGATCAGCTTCAGGTGTGTTTCTAATTGGTCCAATGGAAAATCAGTAGTATCTGTGACATCATGCTTGAAAAATGCTACAAAAAACACTTGTGAAGCACGTTTTAAGGCATTTTCATTGATTGACATCTATGGTAACCAAAACACTAAAATCCGCTTGAAAAGAAGCTCATGCACTTTTTCAAGCTACAGGTAATTTGCTACAAGTGACAGAACACTCACAGGGCTATTCACAAAAGGGTGAAGGGCTTGGAGAAGGCAGGAGAAGTGAACAATCTAGGACAACATAGCTGAACTGGAAAGTGAGCTGAATTGGAGATTGTTTCCGAATCAGCTATGTTGTCCTAGATTGTTCACTGTTCCTGCCTTCTCCAAACTCTTCACCTTTTTGTGAATAGACCTGTCAGATGTGAATGGGACCTAATACATATGGGTGGTCCAGTAGATACCAAGCACCTATATAATTTGAATGTTGATCCAAACAATCATACAAGAACATACATGTGTAATTATGCCTCTTCCATCATCTCTGAACAACACAGGAACAGGTATCTTTTTAGTGACAAATTTGTCAGCAGCCCCAGAACAGTAATCCGTTTGGTCTGTGTAGTCTGCTTGTTTTATCCTAATAATCATCCTCATTTGTGTCTAGCAGTGACATGGTTAACCTCCCTATGAAGCAACAGCACCTGCTTCATTTATCCTACTAACCTAGAACAGAGAATGTCCAAGCTCAATGCAACACTATGAGAACAGCTGCTTCTTCCCAGGCAACTGTAAGCAACTCTTATGTTTTCTTAACATTTTGTGAATCTTTTTGC
The DNA here is from genome assembly GCF_000935625.1 of Nanorana parkeri. Taxonomy (NCBI): domain Eukaryota; kingdom Metazoa; phylum Chordata; class Amphibia; order Anura; family Dicroglossidae; genus Nanorana; species Nanorana parkeri. The sequence goes on along the minus strand of NW_017306929.1, from coordinate 674,141 downwards.
CTCAGTGAATGTGCTGACATGAATGTGATGCTGCAGAGGGGTTTATTTCTTTTTATTGAGTTTGAAAAGTGACTTAGGCCACATACATTTAAGTCTGTTCAAAAAGCAAAGCGCAATAACTCATAGCTACTAATTCTCCATCCAATCATCTAACTTAACGCACTGTTATGTATTTAAAGATTATTGTGCATACCATTTTTGGTAGATGGTGGTGATTTAAATAAGCCAGGTTTGTGAGAAATCTGGTTGAGGTTTTTCTCATGCAGTTCCTGGCTGTGCCCTTTCAGCCTAAGACCTCATTCACAAGAGGCGTTCAGGGTGACCTGTTCAGATGCGGCCACTGTATTCATTCAAGTTAATGACAGGGTGACAGTGGCCGCATCTGTCCTTCAGTTCATGTGTAATCTTACATGGTATGCTTACATGCGGTTTGGGATAGATTATCGCTGGATGCAGGATAGATGCGTCCAGTGACAGTCATTTATTCCAAATCGCATGTAATCGTACCATATTTGATTACATGTGGACTGCCGCTTACAGGTGCGGCCACTATCACCCTGTCATTTACTTCAATAGGTACAGCCGCTGCATCTGAATGGGACACCTGCAATAGATTGTAGTTATAGATTGTAAATTCTCAGGGGCAGGGCCCTCCTAACCATCCTGTTTTAAATTGTAATGTCTTCCTTATATTGTAGATATGCTGCGCAAACTGTTGTTGCTATATAAATCCTGCTTAATATTAACAATAATAATAACTCCTGCCACATGAATCCATAGGTGCTTGCCACAGGAATCCCAGAATGCGCCTAGAGCTGGGCATACACTGCTTAAATTTCCTTTAAGGCCTTATTTACACTGGGCGTACACGTTCATGCAGCGTGGACGCCAATAAACAGCCGATCCCAAGAGGGACAGGTGGTGCCTATGATTGCGCGCAGCAGCCTGTTGTTCCCTATGGGAGGACACGGCTGTATGCTGTCTAGCAAAAAAAAGAAAATTGCATCAGTAATTTTCCTTTCCTATTGCTAAAACATGGCAGCATACACAGGGCACGTACTGGCCAAGTTTGGGCAGATTAACCCTCAAAAGGCCTTTTGTTGCACCGTATGCAGTCATGCTTGTGTCAGCAAAACAGAAACTCGTATATTTCGCCTTCTCTAATTTTCCTTTCCTAATGATAAAGCATGACCGCATAAACATGGTGCAACAAAAAGAGGGTTCCTCTGCCCAATGTTGCCCAATAACTGCCATGTGTATGCTGCCATGCTTGTGTCAGGAAAGTAGGTGCCATGTGTATGCTGCCATGTTTGTGTCAGGGAAGTGGGTACCATGTGTATGCTGCCATGCTTGTGTCAGGAAAGTGGGTGCCATGTGTCAGGAAAGTAGGTGCCATGTGTATGCTGCCATGTTTGTGTCAGGGAAGTGGGTACCATGTGTATGCTGCCATGCTTGTGTCAGGAAAATGGGTGCCATGTGTATGCTGCCATGCTTGTGTCAGGAAAGTAGGTGCCACGTGTATGCTGTCATGCTTGTGTCAGGAAAGTGGGTGTCGTGTATGCCGCCATGCTTGTGTCAGGAAAGTAGGTGCCATGTGTATGCCGCCATGCTTGTGTCAGGAAAGTAGGTGCCATGTGTATGCTGCCATGCTTGTGTCAGGAAAGTAGGTGCCATGTGTATGCTGCCATGCTTGTGTCAGGAAAGTGGGTGGCGTGTGTATGCTGCCATGCTTCTGTCAGGAAATATCAGTTTAGTGTGGGGTTGCTCCATACTATAAAGTTGCTGCATGGCATCATTGCTTATCTGCTTCTATTACATTTCTAATATCATAACGAAACTGAGAAATCACTGCTACTGTATATCAATGTGCAATTACCTGGTGAGGAACTGTACAGGTTAGGTGGCTTACTGACTGAATATTGATTTGAACTTTGCTACGGTCACACAAGAGCGTTTAATGCCGGATTTCCTGTAGGAGAAAGAATCTTCTACTAGAACACCCTGCATGTCTGAAAGGATCAGAGCATTTCCAAATGGTGTCCACAATAAAATGGTTATCTGCCCAGCGGGTGTGTTTCAGTATTGAGCTCACACAGGAAATGCTTATCTGCTATATTGCCTGAAGCCTTCAGCTTGTATAAGAGCACTATGGAACACACATTTCAAGATTCTTTGTTGAAGGTTAAACAACACTTCAGTTTACAGTATAGGAATGTTAAACATAGACCTTAATGGGGGTGCTGACTGTCACTTTAAACAAGCAGCTAGTAGGATTCTATTCAGCTTGAAGTCTGCTAGAAGCTTGTTTAAGGTGACAATTAAGCTTTGCAACTTTTTGCTGTACACACTGCTCTTATACAAGCTAAAACTCGTGTGAACATGGCCTAAGGACCTATTTACACCTGTGTTGCGGCAATGTGGGCTAAAATGCACACTTCATTGTAAATGGCACTCCGACGCATTGTACTGTAGAGTGCACTACAGCTCACCACAATACCATAGTTGTCAGCCTCTAAAAATAATTAGGGGGCACAGCTTGAAGGAAACAAGAAGACAAGGCGCTACTGCTAGTGGGCTTGGCTAATAATGTAAGCCTCACTTCATAGCATATGGCTTGTAGTGTGGCACCTTTCCCCCTTTTCTATATTTTAGACAGTGCCCTAGGGGTACATTGAAGAGAATGTGGGAGTAAAATAAGCCCGATCACTGGTATCAGTGGGAGTATTATTTTTATTATTCAGGATTTATATAGAGCCAACAGTTTCTGCAATGCTTTACAATATAAGAAATATATTACAGTTACAATGCAATTCAAAACAAGATGGTTAGGGGGGCTCTGCCCGTGAGAGCTTGCAAGCTGAAAGGGAGGCGCAAGTGATACAAAAAGTGGTAGCTGTGTGGGAATGAGTTGTTTGAGAAAGTAATAGTTCAGTGGTTAGGTAGAGCTGGGATAAACTTCACTAAAGAGATGCGTTTTTCAGGGGTTTCCTAAAGGCAGACAGAGAAGGAGATATCTAAACTGGTTGGGGTAGGGAGTTCCAGAGGATGGGAGAGACTCTAGAAAAGTCCTGGAGGAGAGCGTGAGAGGAGTTGACTAGGTTGCTAGAAAGCCGGAGGTCTTGGGAGTATCGGAGAGGATGGTTAGGGTGATAATTTGAGATGAGGTTGGAGATATAGCAGGCGGCAGAGTTGTGGATTGCTCTAAGTGGTCGTTAATATTTAAAACTGTATTCTTTGGGTGATTGGCATTTCCGTGGAGGGATTGGCAGAGAGGGGTTGTATAGAGATAGTAACTCCCAACATTGGTGTCAGTGGGAGCAAAAATAGACCCCAGCATTGGTTTTAAGTGGCAGTAACTATAAATCGCCCCC